>NC_092043.1:28809259-29104444 GCF_003086295.3 Arachis hypogaea | reverse complement strand
ATATAATATATATACTCACTAAAGAAGAAATAATATATAACCAGAAATATTATTTTTATCAACCTTTGTAATAATAATTTGCATCATATTTATAGATATTTACCACATAAATTAATAGTTGCATTTATATTTTTCAGAGTTTGTACACATAAAATTAATAAATTTATTATTAAGATAATTAGTATTTATATTGACCAAATGATGACAAAAAATACTAAAAATTACTAGCACTTAAGAGTTTCTCTTAAAAAAAAAAGTTACAACATCAACTACATATATATAGACCTAAGAACATTATATGAATATATGATACCACAACAAAGTATTAAATAATTCATCATGAAAATAGCAACTTATTTTCCTAAGTCAACTTAATTTTAAAGGCAACTTATAACATCTAAAAAATATAAGGAGAGGAGTTCGTGACATCACAATCTCATAATATATGTCCTGCTATAATATAAATACGTGTACAAAGATATAATCTCTAACTTAATTCCTCTGTGAATCATGCTACTTGATCGTTCGAATCCTTGCAAGAACACCTCTACCATTAAAATGACGAACTCAAGACATTAAAAATTTACAATAAAAAGATGATAATAACATTATATCTCTAACCTACTCTCTACACTTTTACTCAAACTAAATAACCTCTAAATTCAAAAAAGTAAAAACACTTCAACACATGCATATGCATACCATTGTTGATCTCGCATTAGTTAATAATCATATGCTGTTTTTCTTGTTTGTTTCAACTTTCAAGTATGATTTTCACTTTATTCCTTCGGTCAATCGTAATCCAAGTTCTAAAGTCATGTCATTTTTAGCTCCATATAATTACTTGGTTAAATTTCTTTTCGGCGGTAAAGTATTCTAATAATATACCTCAAAACACTAAATTACCTTGCAGTAGCCTTTAATAATTATTTCATTCTCACTCATTGGTATATTCAATGCATCTAAAAAAATTGAAAGCTAGGTGTTAAAAACCTCAGTGACCTAGTATTCTCTTATAACAAAGTCTTTATGATAAAAGTGTACCTTTCTCTAAAACAAAAAAAAAAGTCAAAAATGAAAGAAAAAGTCAAAAATTAATTTATTCTAAAGTTAAAAATAAAAAATTAGTTAATTTAGTTGATTATCTGTAAAATTTGTAAAATTATAGATGACTGAACTGTCACACAGTTGCTAAGAATTATTGACGGCAAATCGCCAATATGTACCAATTTACCAATGGCCAAATTGATTCCTCGGAAAAAAGAAATAATTTTCTGTTCAAATTACTATAATGGCAATTTGAAGTAGTACTATGATGGCAATTCCTAAGTGATCCGTGATTTCATGCCGTTTTTAGCATGCAAAGCAATTAATTAATTAATCACAAAACGTGGCCAAGTACAAATTAGCTAGGAACACACCACCTAATGATGCCAAAATGCTGGCTGGCATTTCAAAGTAGCAAAACAGTCTTTGAAATTGAAACCCCCTCTTTTACCTGAAAAAAAAGGGGCTCATCAATATGATTATGATTCTCAACCCTTCAAATGGTGGCAATTTACATACCCTATTGTATTTTATAACCTTTGATAGCTTATTATTGTTAACAATAATGTTGAATGAAATAATGAAACGTCATGTCGTCCCTCTCTTGCAACTTGAAAAACAAACACATGCAAGAGCATCTCTATCTTCCTTCCATCTCATAAGAGAGACCCCACTTCTTTACATGCTTTCATGTCATTAAGCAAATGAATGGTCAAGCCCAAGGTCACCGAGAAATCATCCAATGTACCTTTTGTGAAAATTATTCTCTCTTATACTCCCCCAAACATACATATATATACATGAATTAAATAGACCCTACCTTTATTTATATTTGCCAGCTAGACGTGAGAATCTTCTCCCTTGAATCGTATAATTTCCTTTTGTCAAAATGCTCAATAAATTCAATTAACAATTTCAGATTATTTTCTTATATTCTCACTATTCTAAGGCACGTACGTTGGGGCCGGATGTTTAATTTGCGCATGGCTCCTTCAGTTCCATAATCAATAATAATCACAATTTAACGTGGTGATAATATAATGTCGCCTATATATTGTGATGATGAATATTTAATAACAAAAAATATAACCCAAAATCAATCAAAATTTATTTTATTTGATATTTATTAAATATTATAATAATTAATAAATATTAAATAAAATAAATTTAATTTTTCAAATATTATCAATATTATGACATGAGAGTAGAAAAGCACTACAGGACAAGCGGTGTTTGGCGGCGGTTTAAGAGCCGAATTGCGGCGGTTTTGAACCGCCGCTAAACAGATTGCCAGCGAAACAGCAAACGCAGTGCATAAGGCGCGGGAGTTACATTTGGCGGCGGTTACCAGCAACCGCTGGCATAACCGCCGCAAATCAGTGATTTTACGTCCAGAGCCTTAGATGCGGTTTATAACCGCGGCAGTTTCAAAGATCGTATTTAAGGAAATTGATTAGCGGCGGTTTTAAAACCGCCGTAAAACCGCCGCTATTTTGAGGTATCGTTTTTTTTATATTTTATTCGCGGCGGGTTAAAACCGCCGCTATTTGGCCTTTTTTTTAGTAATTTATAAACCTGGCCCTTTTTTATCCTAAACTAATTTCAATTTAAGACCGATTTTTTTCTAAACTAATTTTAATTTAAAGGCTCTTAACATAGCTTAATTTTTAGTATTTTTATATTTTATATATTTTTCCATCTTTTTAATTAATTAAAGAATATTAAACTTTTTTATTCATAAAATGCTGCACTATGGAAAAAAAAAAACTCATTAATATTTAACTGCAAAGCAATCTAACATGTCTATTTTAATAATGCCAATAACGTATTTCAGTAGTCATTCAAAAAAGTAAAGTACTTGACTAATACTTAATGCCCCATATTTAACATAAACAAAACATGTATTGAAAATCTAAGTATCACATAAATCCTAAATCCTAATATCTATGTTCCTCCATGTCTGTCCAAAGAATTCATCCGTGCAGCGATGTCTGGAGGCAGCTCCCCACATTGCTGTTTGACCAGATAACTCAGCACACTCTCTATTTCCTGCCTCTTATTCTTCTCTGCTGCTAATTCATCCTCCATTGCTTTCCTCTTCAATTTTTCGGTCGTCACCTCCGCTTGTAGTTCACACAGCATCCTTTGGGTCTCTTCTACTTGAGCTCTATCCACCAGCGGCTGCAAACTCGAACGGAAGAGTTGACTTGGTGTCGGCCCGTGTCCCATCCCACGCACTCTACCCGGGTGCTCTTTGCCCAGAGCTTGGGCAAGAGAATCATTCTCTGACAGTATTCTTGTAGATTCATCCAATTGTTCAATCTCAGAAATTTTTTCCTGCAGGCATAAACATAATTACACAATCACACCAGGCTAATAGCATACTCAAGACATTATCATTGCTAAACCCAACATGTTGCAACATATATGACTAAGTGTACTTACACCAATCCTCCGAGCTTCTTCATGTATATAGCTGCCATCAGATCTTTGTGATTTAGGATCCATACTTCTCCCCTACCAACAGTCCTACCTTGTAGTTTGACTGTAAAAATAAAATTATCCCATGAATTTCACTTCTACAAATTTTTCAATACTTCTAACATTGTTTACTCTATGAATAAATCAACACTAAAAGCCACTTATTCTCCATTACAAGTTTATATTACCTCTTCTTCCCTAGCCCTTGCCAAGCTTTTAGATCCGCCAGTGTGGGTGTAAAGTTGCTTCTTTCGATTCAGCGCATTTTGCTTGCACTTTGCCTATTAAAAATCAACAGTAAGCTTGCATGCAATGGAGTACTAAAACTTGCTAAGTATAGTATACATATATCCTACGTCGCAAGAGACTCAAAAAAATGGGCATTAAGTATACTAGTATGGAATTTGAATAAACTGTACGTAATCTAAATTTAAGTATTGCTTTAACAAAAAGAATAGTTATACGGATGCAGTCCCTATTTACATATAAGAAGTTAACAATATTATTTTATTTCTAATATGCAAATGCCACCCATAACTCATACCACAACTAACAACTAACGGAAATAACATTTAGCAGCCCCTGTGAGATAGTCCAATAACAATCATATAGCATAAATTATAATAATAGGGGTACTCAAATTAAATTAGTTGTCTTATATGGTAACCTGCACAAAATAAGGTTCTAATAAGGAAGAATGGTGTCTCAGCATCATGCATATATATATTATGATCTTAGTCAAACAGCCTGTGCTGGGAATTGATATATTAAAGTGAATTAATCATGTATATTAATCAACATGGTTCAAATTCAGCCCAACTGGAATAACAACTATTTATTTATACCAAATTATATCAACCAAACAAAAGGATTACATTTTTTGAACTCAAGCAAATTCATTTTTTAAAAAAGTATATGTATTAAATGAATGAGGTACCTTTGTTGCAGGATCATTACGATACTCAATGAACCACTTCCAATGCTCTCTAGGAATTCCCTCCGGGCGCTGCTCAAGATTCTGCTCAAGTGTCCTTGTTGGTTTGTAATGCGAGTCAAACAGCCTCCCCCTTGTGTCCTTCCAAGACTTCCCCATTTGTTTCAAAAATGATTTCTTGATTAAACCACTTCTATCCTGGAAGTGAAACATCTCCTGCGACGACAATGTCCAGCTGTAAGTAATTGCAAGTTGAAGGATTTGATATGATTAAACAATGCCAAAAGTCATTACCTTTATACAATCGTCATAAACTCTGTCTTTGCCCCGCACCTTTGCCCAACTCTTTTCACATATAGGAAATTTGCTGTAATCAGAACCCAGCGCTCCTAGAATGCCACTCAACAGGCCAGCTCCATCTCCGACTGCCTGCAGTTCCTCATTGAACCTCAGGATGATCTTGCTACCATTAAGAGACCGCTCCATAGCCTCTCTCACACTCATTTTAGCTTGCTTAATTATTCCTTCAGAATCTAACAAGAAAGAAGAAAAAATGTAATTTTTGTGCTCAATGTGCACCACATGTAAGGAGCATAACAAAATCATAAGCTGATCAATTAAAAAGATTTAAAGTTCAACAATTGTTACCAATGAGATCAACATCCCAAAACTCAGTAGTCTTTCGTCGTTTGCGCTTTGCAGCATCAGAGGTAGCAAACATCCTGTCAATGTGTTCCTCAAACGAGTCTACCTCGTTCGCCTCTGGGTCAATGTCTTCATTGCACGGTTCCGTCACTCGTGAATCGTTAGCGGCCTGTGGCTCAGGTCGTGGTTCACTCCTGGGCGGACGAAAGGGTTGCAGAATAGCCGCTGGTGAGACACCAGAATTACTGGGGGCGGAGGGATGAGCCAGTCATCGTCATTGGATGGTGAAGACACAGGAGGTGCAACTGGAGGCTGCTGACACGGTGGATCCACTCTTGTGCCTTTCTTGAAGCGAGCTTTCCTTGGCATCTTACAATCCTAGTAAAAACACATGTATCATGCCAAAAAAAAAAATTAAATTCCTCATGGAATAATAGAATAATTAACCAACAAATAGCATTACTCACATTTTAATTATGTAACAACATATTAAAAACCAATCTATATATGTACATATAGTGATTATATAAATAGAATCTATTTTTCCTATGACTGAACTACTAATTCAAACATGAATATGAGCTAAATGCTAATGTATATAATAATCACTAGCAAATGCGGTCAACCATTTAGTGTAGCATCTTTTCCAACTACATGTAAATTAGAAGAATCTAATGAACTTTCATAGGGAAAGCTTTTAATGGACCAGGACACTAATAAAATCATAGGATTTTCTGTACAGAAATGATACCTTATATACAGAATTATTAATTACAGTACTATGATTAAAATTACCTGTTTTAATAATCCTATTTATCACAGGTGTATTAAATTCCAAATAGTTTTAATTAACGTACTATGATTAACATTAACATCTATCATTAATAATCATAACTATAAAAAATTAAGAAACCATGGTTAAAATTAACATCCATCATTAATAATCCTAACAGAATTAATTAAGAAAATATGACTAAAGTTAATATTCCCTAATTTGCATGAACAATATCTACTCCATTAGCTTAACCATTCCCGTTATCAATGTTCATATTCATAGCAGTTGTGCAAATCGTAATTTTTTTAATCAAGATAATATTTTTTTACTTAATATAATTAACTTAGAAATTAGAAGGAACTATCAGTGGCCATATTCTTTAACCCTCTTGAACAAATACATTGAAGATTAGAACATGCAACCCCCCAAACAACTTATATTTCATCTGTGAATGTTCATACCCACATAGGATTCAAATTAAAGTTAACTTAATTGAAAAAAAAATAATTATGAGCATGAAAGAGCTGAAACTTGTTACCTGAACAAGCACTACAACCGAGTGGAAGAGGATGTGACTGACGAAGGCGAGGGAAGCGAGGACACACCAACGACGCCAATGCTGCTCACAAACAACCAAGGAGGGAGAGTGAAAACAAGGGTTCAGCTATGGGAGCATTGTGTGCGCAACAGGGGTTCATGTGAGGAAGTTTGGATTTTCATTTTTTTACCTTAACTGCTTCGAGGGTTAATGGTGGTGTGGGCCTTGAGTTAGTATAACCCACTAGGCCACTTGTAATTCAGCCTATATTCACATATTATATAAACTCACTAATGGAAACCCCCAATAAAACACCACTAAATCACGTTTTCATAATTGTAAAAAGATAATATATCAATGTTTAATTTTGTTCACTAATCCCAATATATAAAACAATAAGAGTATAATGATATATATTCTACCAAAATATTTCAAATTAAAGACCAAAACATATGTTACATACGAATATAATTTGCTTTATTATGTACTAGCGGTTCAACAGGACACTAACGTGCTTGTTCAGCCGCTTTTTAATTATTTTAAAAAATTAATTAAATTTTTTTAATATATTATTCCTTCGTCAAATTTATTAAATTATTATTTTTTATTTTAATATTAACATGATCCTATTTATATCGTATTTTAGTATTGGTGTTAATATATTATTCACCCTTTAAATTTGTCAAATAAGTATTTTTTTCCATCATTTCAAAATTAACGTAGCCTTAGTTATATGATATTTTGTTAAAATTAAAATTGCTATAAAAGACTTTTAAAATGCTAAATTATAAAACACACATTAAAGATATGTATATGTTATTGGAAAAAGATATAGGTAAAAAAAATAAAAAATGTTATCCTAATTTAATATCAATAATTGTAAATTGTTGAATAATTAAAAATTAAATTATAAAAAAATAAAATACTTTACGTTATCTAATAATTGTAAGAAATATATGATAAATAGATTTAAATTAAAAATAAGAAAAAGGAATTATGTTGTTATTATGTGTAATAAAATCAAGATAAAAATTTCCTAACAATATTTATAAATTAGTTATTTATTTATATATAAAATTTATTTATTTTTCTAATCATATTTAATTTGAAGCAAATTTAAAAATTTAAATTCAAAATTCACTTTATCTTTATATTAGTTATATATTTATATATTAAATTTATTTATTATCTAAATCCTATTTAATTTGAAGCAAATTTAAAAATTTAAATTCAAAATTCACTTTATCTTTACGCATAATTCTAATATATAAAAATATTTATTTATTTAATCTTATATTGAACATATTTAATTATCTTTAATTTTATTAGTATTTCTAAGTTATTAATTTTTATTCTGATTTTATCATCTCATCCTATTTTACACTAATATTTTTTTATTATTCTTTTTACATGTATAACTATTATTGTTTTGTCATCATTATTATGTTGCCTTGTTTTATTTTCTTTCTTTTTTTTTCTTCTTCTATTAACCCCAACCGCAATCAATTAGTATCATACCATTATCCCAACTTTTATTTTTGTTCACCACTTGATCCATAACTATCCATTGTATTAACTTTTGAGTTGTTAAATAATTATTTTCTTATTTGATTTAGATATCTAGATGTATAACTATTATATAGGCACTTATTTTTCATAGTTGCTTTTTAATTCATATTTTATCACTGTAAGAAAAAGTTAAGACTTCAAGCATTCAAAAATTTTGTATTGAATAATTAAATAAAAATTTTTATAAGTTATTTAAGTTTTTTAACATATAGAATAGTTAATTTTAAATTAATATAGGTATAATACTAAAATCATTATGTTCTAGGTACCAAGAGTACATTAAAATAATATCATATAATAATTTAAAGGAAAAAAATTATTCTTTATACATTTATTTAAAAAAAATCATGTTTAAACTATTTTATTTTTATTCTATCAAAATACGCAACAATGATTTACATAAGAATTTAATGAAGTTGCTGTTTAAAATGGGTGAATTTATTTTTTATGTAAAGTAACTGACAGTGTACAAGAGAATTTCTGTTAATAATAAACCTTTCTTCTCCATATAGACAATATTAAAATTTAAATTGATATTTCAACAAATATTGTTGTAGATTAAAATAAAGCACAGAAATATGTATAAAAATTAAAGAAATAGATGCATATAGAAAAGGATAATGCTAAAAATCTATGTCATTGTGTATGAGAATAATGATTTCTTTTTATACCAATAAAAAAAATTTAAATTTTTTATCCGTTTATTATTATTTATTTTATTTAACTATAGTTATTTAAATTAGACTTTACATTGATTAAGTTATGTTTTCTTCCAACAAAAAATATATTTATGAAGTTATCTTCATTTTTTTGCAACAGTACATTCATTATATCATTATTTTAATAAATAATATAAATTTTAAAAAATTGAAAAAATATAATTTTATGTTGATTCTATTTAAGAGTGAATTATATGTACTCCTAAATGAGGACACGATTAAGGACGCAATCTTAGATTATAAAATTAAGGGTAAGATAGGAAAGATAAGTGGATACCAAACTCCTCTATCCGCATTATACATTGTTATAGATTATACTTTTTCAAATCTTCTAAACATATTTGGAGATATGGTGGGATGAAAACCTTTAACTTACGTATTAGTTTTATTTAATTGAATATTGGCAGTGAATTCAAGAATTAAATACTGTATTTATTGGAAATACATATTTTCACCACAAATTCTTTGAATAGCTAGCATCAAGTACGCAATAAAAATTTAACCATAGTAAAAGTAATAAAAATGTACCGAAGAAAATTGAATAGGTAAGCTAAATATCTTTGTGTTTGAAATGAATCCATGTTGAAATCTGTGCAAAAACACGAAAACAACTAGACATAACAACGAAAACATTACTAGGATTCAACTAAGCTAATACTGAGTCATATTATTTGACAAAAACACCATAAGACGAAATCAGGGGAGAGCTGGATCATTCTATCTGGTTCTCGTCTGGTGTTTTATTGAGGTCATAATTTCTCATGGTAGCCTTGTCATCGATCCAAACCTCCTCGTCGGAACTGTTGCTGGGCACGAGTTCTTCTTCCAGTGAGTCTGGAACTATCTCCCCTAAATCTTCTGATTTCTCTTGAAGCTCCTCTTGAGATATTCCTGAAAGTTATATCGCAACAAAACAATTTGAATAAAATTACTAAACTTTACAGAGAAAATGGTCTAGCTGCCATATTCTACAAGGTTTGTTAGACTTACGTTCCCAGATTTTTGTGAGTCCTTTTTCTATGAAATAGAATTTCTCTCGAGCCGCAATATCCAGTTCAACCAAGAGATTGTTCTCGCATCGAGCCTAAATCAGAACAAAAGAATCATCAAAACAATTGGGCATTCCAACAAACTACGCAGACATTACATAGAGTAATCTGAAAGTGTTCATGGGGAGGGGATTTGTTGACTCAATTCCGCAAGATTTATCCCAAAGTTTTATCTTTTAACCTGATACTATTTATTATGTTCTGCTTGAGTTCTCAAGAATACAGTAAAGATCGAGACAAGTAAAAAAGATTTTGCTTGAAATATAGATGCTTTATGAAGAAGTTTATTCATAGCAATCACAGCACATAGCCGAAGATGATGATCCACATATGTCATAATAATGCAAAAACATTTAAGATTCTAAAAATTAAACCGTTAATTAAACTAATACAGTTAAAAATTGAAAATTTTAAAACATTAACCAAAATTTAATGAAAAGTTGAAAACCCATATTACCTTTATAATCAAACCAGAAAATAGATTAGCATCATTAAGACATTTGTCCTTAGTACTATTTAAAATATGTTGACTTAGTAGTTTTGATAGTTATGTTATATTGCTGCGGTCACCATTGAAATCGAATATAGAATCAGCTGTGGATCATTCTTGACCATGTTGGAAAAGTCCTCGTGCAATTAATTAATAACCAACAAGAAAAGAAAAAATCTCAAGTTTTTCTTCACCGTTTATTTTTCTCGGAAAATAAAATTTTAAAAACTAAATAAAAATACTAAAAATAAGAAATCTACATAAAAATACTACCAATATTACATGAGTAACTTAGTACAAGTACATGTGTTATTATTCTCTATCTCTTTGTGATTTCAACATTATATACAGTGATTACTATCTTTCAAAGAAAAAGGTTGATGCGTTTATTAGCATTAATCACTGACCCAAAAATAAGTTACATAAGACAATTTTCAATCTCTAATACGATTTTGAGTGCTGCTTAGAATCTATTTGGGTGAACTTCTACAAAATAATAATTCTTTTAAGTAATTTTTAAAAAAATTATATTTAAATAGTTCGTATAAAAATATTTTTTTTAACAATTATGTCGGATAGCATAACATAACAAAATTTGTTTGTTTATATGTTATGTTGAAAAAAATTTTATGTAAAAAATTTAAAATCCTAAATTATAACTTTTAAAAAAATATTTTTTTATTTTTTTAGTATTTTTATTTTTACTATTGAATTTTATTAAACACAAGAAAACTATATATTTTATCGAAAAAAAAATTTAATAACTTATTGAGACCTAAATAGGTACTTATGGGAGTATGTATATTTAAAATAGAATGAAAAGAAACTATATCTATATATTCAAACCAATAATTGTACCAGTTATCCTATCCCTAGCATGCAACCGTACTCTATATATAGTTTGATTTTACTTTTTTTAAAATCAATAATATATATGTTAACATTAATTGAGACTTAATATCTTGCAAATTATTAAAGTGATATCCAAAATATCAACAGTAAAATAACAATAATAACATTTAATAAGCTGATTTATACCTTGATCTCCTCCAGTATTTTATGGGAATGTCTAGCATCTGTAGTTGTTAAGAATTCGAAGCCAAATTTCTTTCGATACTTTGCTCCGAATTGACACAAATCCTACAACGTTCAGAGTCGTATAAATCATCCGATAGTTGGCTTTGTCTTATGGTTATGGTTATAGAACCCTTGATTGGTCAGTCAGTTTGGATACGTACCGATATTAATTCAGTAGGCGCCCTACCAATAACTGTACCTATGTGACTGTGTGCGGAGAATGCATCCAACCATGCTCTAATAGGCGATTTGTTGAACCATAAATCTCGAGCAAATGAAATTGTGTGCTCAAGTGAAGAGAACGGAGATGCCTCTTGCATCGAGCGGACGAAAAAAAAGCTGCTGGCACACATAAAGAGGTCATTCTCTTCCAATTTTCCTGCTTAGTCCCAACACATAAAAGGGTGAGCGTGAGAACTCTACGTATACAGGTCTTGCTATTTAAATCTCAAGATACACACACTTAAAATAGGCAAAATTAAATAAGATCAAAGTCGATCCAGACGACTGATTTTTATTATTATGCTATTTGCTTATAAATAAAATTTCAAGAGTATAATAAGGGGAAAGGTACAAGTGTGCATGTCATATATTGGTAGCCTAATATATCTATGAATCAGCAGCCTCTTCACCGGTTTCGATTGTGTCAGGTGTGGGTTCTTCTAAGTTGCCATCCCTTGTCAACGAGATACCTTCAATATCACACTTAGATAAATCAGTCAGACTTTGTTGGAGGGAAAGTTCGACCTCACAGTGTTCATTGTATTCACCCATGTTGAACAAATCTCTCGGCTTCACATGGACCACTACGCTCCATTCCTTATCGACCTCATCCTCCACATAGTATACAAGGTGAGCCTCGGAAGCAAGAATGTACGGCTCGTCATCTTCACGATCACCAGTGTGAATCGGATTGCTAAAGTTAACACAAGTGTGTCCCAAAAAATCTTGCTTTATGCCTCTACCAGACGTGGTGTCTGCCCAAATGCATCTAAACAAGGCCACAGAGAATTGGCCACTGTAATTCATCTCAATGATATCTACCAATCTTCCATAATAGGAGACGCCACCAACAGCCATGTTACTGTCACGAGCGCTTGCATAACTTCTAGTGTCAGAAGTGACACAAACCCCGCTATTCTGGGTTCTCATTCCATCCTCTCTTGATAGGGTTCTAAACTTGAATCCATTGACATTGTACGCCTTAAAGCGCTTTGCCTGAATATTGGGGCCACATGCGAGCCACTGCAATTCTCTCGGGTGCATCGTACTTCCCAGTGGTATCTACCAATGATATAATTATTTTTAGAATTGAGTGGCAGGAGGCAAGTTATTAACGAAACTATAAATGGAAGAGCCGTACAGAAGATTTACCTCATTCTTGAACCACTCGGCGAATTCTCTATGGACAACCCTGTCAATGTAGGCTTCGTTTCTTTTGCCAATACTTCGTAGCTGTCTTTTTCTACTAGCCCTAAAATCCCTGAGCATACCATGTGGATCTACTGTTAAAGGTATAAAAAAATATTGCCTTCGGTTACAATATGATTCTAAGGTTAATAACTGCACTTACTCTAAGAAACTCTCTACACCTGCGCAATTGACCAATACGTGACGATGTGCTTGAAGTCTCTCGGTTGGTGAAAGATTCAAACTCTCGGAAGCCCCTACCGCTTTGCCAATCAGTGGGAACATGCTGGCCGCGTTATTAGTCGCATCTTCGCTCGGTCGATCATCAACACGCAATGGTCGATTGATCCTGCTTTCAACGTTATCTAGATATCTCGAACAAAAAGTCAGAATCTCATCGGATAAGTAGCCCTCGGCAATTGATCCTTCCGGTGCTGCCTTATTACGCACGTACTGCTTAAGACGACCTAGGTACCTTTACGAGCGAGATAGGTGTTAGGTTGTTAACTTTTGAAATAACTCAAATGTAAAATTAGTATTATAGGTACCTTTCAATTGAATACATCCACCTATAATGCACCGGGCCTCCTAGGCGTACCTCTTCAACCAGATGCGCGGTTAGGTGTACCATGACTGTGAAGAAAGATGGTGGAAAAATTATCTCCATTTGACAAAGAGTGAGGATCACATGTTCCTGTAGGAGAGGAAGTTGTTCAGGGTCTATAGATTTACTGCATAGTCGTCGAAAGAAAGTTGACAAATCAGCCAGGACGACTGCCACTGGGGCTTCCAATACATTCCTGATAGCTATTGGGAGAAGATGTTCCATGAGAATATGGTTGTCGTGACTTTTCAAGCCGGAAATTTTTCGTTGTTGTAGGTCAATACAGCGAGATATGTTACTCGAATGACCATCTGGAAAGACCACATTCTTTAAGTTCCTAAGAAAAACGTCCTTCTGTGAATTCGACATGGAGAATATTGCAGTGGGATACTTTCCATCTTCTCGTGGCCAAAGTTCATGCCTAATTCCCATCAGCTGGAGGTCTTTTCGAGCTTTGAGGTTGTCCTTGGACTTACCACTGTCGTTCAGTATCGTGTAGATAATGTTGTCGCACACATTCTTCTCTATGTGCATCACGTCCAGATTGTGACGCAACAAATTATACTCCCAATATGGAAGATCAAAGAATATACTCCTTTTTTTCCAAGGAGACTCATCTTGTAATGCAGCCTGTTGTCCGCGCGCTCTTTTACCGGCTTCCGTCTGCACCTTACCAAGCTTGACATGCACATTATCCAACTGTCTCAAAATATCTCCACCCGACAATGTTACAGGCGGACCTCTGACCTCTACCTTCCCATCAAATTGGACCCGGTCCTGCCGAAATCTGTGGCTTTGATTCAGAAAGCGCCGATGACCCATGAAACACCATTTCTGACTAAACGTGAGTCGCTTAGACTCGGCATCCAGGTTGCACGTAGGACATGCTCTCCCACCGTACGTATTCCACCCAGATAAGTTGCCCAACCCTGGAAAATCGCTGATTGTCCACAACAACGCAGCATGCAGCTTGAATGTTTTTTTCTCGCTAGCGTCGTACGTATCAACACCACCCCACAGCTGCTTCAACTCATCTATCAACGGCTGTAGGTAGACATCTATGTCATTTCCAGGCATCTTGGGACCGGGGATAATCATAGACAGCAAGAAAGAGCTGGGTCTCATACAACTCCATGGGGGCAGGTTGTAGGGGATGAGAATCACGGGCCAAATCGAGTACCTTGAGCTGAGATTTCCGAAGGGATTAAAGCCATCGCTAGCTAAGGCTAAGCGAACGCTGCGTGGATCGCCACTGAAGTGAGTATATCTTCTATCAAATGCCTTCCATGCCTCTCCGTCTCGTGGATGCCTCAAAAAACCATCCGAGTTAGGACCTTTCTTGTGCCACAACATGTCAACAGATGTCTTACTGGACATGAACATCCGCTGCAGTCGTGGAACAAGGGGAAAGTAACGAAGAACTTTCGCCGCCTGCGGCTTTCCATTCTTCTTAACAACCACATTGATCCGGACAATGGAATTCCTCCTAGTCTTTTGCTTCCATCTCGAGGTCCCACATATCTTGCACCTAGACAGTTCTTGATCGCTGCCCTGATATAGCATGCAGTCATTCGGACATGCATCTATCTTCTTGTACGCAATACCGAGTTTTCGTATGATCCTTTTGGCATCGTGCAGTGAACCCGGAATCTTTGCATGCTCAAAAGCCTCACACAGTAACTCTAGTATCATTCCGAATGCCTTGTCGCTCACGCCGCACAGGCACTTTATATGGTATAGCCTGACCAAGAAAGCCAACTTCGAGAATTTCGCACAACCCGGATACAATTCCTGCTCTCCATCCTCAAGCAGCTCATCAAAATGACGGGCCGCCTGACTAGGTTCGCTGTACAAATAAGGCAATTCGTCGGCATCCCCCTCAAAATCTTTGTTGCCCGAGTCATCTTCATCGACAACAGAACCTGGAAAGTTGAATGCCTCACGAACCATGTCGCGCAGTGGATCTCGGTAGACGCTACCTGGGTCAATTTCTTGTGTCTCACTAGAACTGTCTCCTACGCGTCTCTCCCCATGATGTAACCAAAAAGTATACTTAGCAGGAAACGGTTTTAACAGCAAGTGATCGTAAGCATCCTCTCTAGTTTGGAATAGCCGGAACCCACACGAAGGACATGGACAATGTATCATCCCATCGGAAGATGCATTCGCAAATGCGAAATCCAAAAATTTGTTCAACCCGGCCTTGTATTCGACACTACCTCGTGGCCTTGAGATCCAACTCTTATCTATATCTACTTTTATGATGTTCATATAAACAAATGCATAAAACTTTAATAAGGAAACACAAATAGAAAATAAAAAAAATTCGGACAAACTGTCCAACGGGATATATTAAAGGGAAAACTATTATAAAGAACCGTTAGGAAGATTTAATTATTAAAAAGGACCTTTAGTACCAAAATTATTAAGAAGGAGTAACTCATTTTATAACGTTTAAGTCCTAGAATCAAATCTTTTATAAATATTTTTTAATTTTGTGATCTTTACCCAACAAAAAATAAGACAAAAGATTATAAAAGTAATACATAATTAAATAAACAAATAATAAAATTACTAAAAATTTTATAAGTATAATAATAATTAATATAAAAATTAAAAAAATAAATAAATAGTTATAAATTAATATTTTAATAATCAATTTCCCTAACAATATGTTAGACTAAATTTTTTAGAAGTAATTAACTAATTAATCCCAACTGAATATTCATACATATCTATATAGCGTTGAGAATCAAACAACATATGTTAAAGATTATAACAAGTAAGTAAAAGTATAGTTAAGAATATATTTAGTTCATTATAATAAGATTTGGTTCTTCTTCACCAATATTATAAAAAGATTTGGTCCTTTTTAATAATTTTAGTATTAAAAATCCTTTTTAATAATTAAAACTTCATAACGTTTGAGTAATATTCCATATTAATGCAGTAAGTAATCCAAAAGAGAGAACGGGAGAATAACCCGGAAATAAAACATAGATAAAGGTACTTGTTTCCGGGCTAATTGATAGAATATAAATGGTATTAGGAAGGTTGCTTACTCATGGTCTAATTCTGCACTTTTAAAAAATTACTGGAAGGAAGAATTTCTGGTTCCGAAGCCAAAAAACGGAATGAAAAAGAAGAGATTCCTTAAAAAAAAAAAACAGGAGGATATGAAGTTAGAGTATAAAGATATAAAACACAAAAGTATAAATAACAGATCACAGTGCCCAAAAAAACAACAAATCCTTTGAATCTTTTCATGTGGAGAGTGAAATAAATTGAAAAATATTTTGGTGAGCATCTCTTCTTTTTTCAAAACTTGTTTTCCATCTTCCAAGTTGCCTTTTCATTTTGCGGTATCATTATTTATTAGATTTTCAGTGATACATCCTGATTTTATGATGATTTTTATAGATACATTAACGGTACATGTCAGTGAGATAAATCAAGGTTCCTGATATGAGAAGTGTAACTGTTATCATCATACAAATCATTAATCAAAGTAAACAATATAAGTGAGATAAATCAAGGTTCCTGATACGAGAAGTGTAACGAATTCAACATACAAATCATTAATCAAAGTAAACAATATAAGAAAATGGCTAATGCATGTGGGAAGTGAGACATCCAAAAAAATGGTAGCCACTGTATGTTACATAAAGAAAGCCATCTTCATCCTTCTCTTCATATATGGTTTAAATAATTGCTCCTGTAAGAGTAAGTACATTGTCAACTAAAATGAAAATGGCCTTTTCAGCACTTAAATATTGATATTATTACCAAAAGAGTATAACTAAAACTCCACCTTAAATTTGTCATTTAGCAGCTGAATAAAGAAAATCAATGACCATGATCACTGGCTAAGAACTAACTTGTAAATACACATATCAGATGCATTTCAAGAATAATTAAATCAGGTCCTATCACAATATAAAGAAACATATCAAGTGAAGAAAAATATAGTAAGAAGTCTAGTCGACAGCTTTATTATATCATGCTGCATATATTAATATCAACCAAAATTGATGTAAAATATTTCATTGAAAGTAGCATATCGCTGTACTATTCTCAACTATACTATTAGAAAAACGATTTCACTTGGTCATAAAAGTGAACACAATTTGATTAGTATAACAATAAAACAGCTCCAACAATCATATTAGATACATCTTGCTGCGTTATTTTTATCCAACCCCTCAAAAGTTCCTCACTTTCAACTTATTGTAAGGCTACATAAACAGCTCTACTAGTCATTTTATATTACCACATCAAAGATTAATACTAAAGCAAACCAAATAGTACAAATCAAAGTAATCATGAACCATTTTGAAATATAAAAAGTGCTAGAATCCCAACACAATCTTAGGGATCAAACTCAGTCAATGAAGTAACAAGAAAGAGGAACTTAATAAATTTTTCAACAGAGCACTTTTTTTATTTTGCAAAGGTCTTAAACAGAACAATAAGAAACAAAAAATGTGATTAACAAAGCACAGAAGCTAAGCTTAGTAACTACGAATTCTAAAAAAATGTAACTATATAAGTAAACACGCAGAGTCCATATATAATATCTCCATCAATTTTCATACTTGGAAAATTCCCCAAAATCCTATCTTATGTAAATCAAGTTCTCTAAGAATAATTAGTATATAAACCAGCCAAGGTATCTAACTGCAAAAACTAATTAAGTACCAATTTCAGCTTTCACATAAATAATAAGACAAAGGAAATCACTAATTATTTTTTTAAATAAATTTAAAGTAATAAAAATAAGTACATTAAAATTATTTCTCTAATTGAAGTTTATTAAGTCAAATCTCACTTCCTACTATAACTATTACTTAAAAACTCTAAGTGCATACTGTACTCGTTGATTAATCGTTATGTATATATGGTTACATACTATTTTAATTTATTTAATATATAAACTAAAAGAATGGTCAATCATCCATTCATAGGATACATATATGAAATAATATGTGATTAAGAATTGCTTCTCTTATAGTGACATGTAAACACAAAGAGACTGTCATATATATTTCGATTTATCTGTTCCCTCTTTATCTCTCTTTGATCTGTTTCCTTTTATAATAATGTATATTAGAAACTAGGCCTTGCAGCTTGTATTATGGCATAACAGCAGATAAAATGAGACAGCATAAATCAAGCAGGGTGAAACCAGCAGCTATGTCTGAGTATATGAATCAACAAGTGACATAACATATATTTCTATAGACCACAACTAGAATAAAATTAGTTCGTTCATTCTTCCGTCCAGGCAAATGCAGAGAAATATATAATAAATGAATAAATGTATTAATTATTCTGTTGCAATCTGTTGAACATAACAGGTACCAATCAGTCAAACTGAAAATAGAATAAAGAGTCGTGTATCTATATGTTTGTTATAACTTAGTAACTCCTCTTGATCTCAACAGTTAATTCATAAGTCAGAGTTTTTGGAAATTAGAATGTCACCAAATATACTATATTATCAATTATCCAACATTATCCAAAACTCACATAATATTGCTTATTTCAAATTAATATTACTAATAATAGGCAAAAGATGCAGTGGTGAGAAGTTGTCAATGCAGGTAAGTATTGGTTATAACACATAGGCAAAATTAAGGTTACATCAGGATCAAATCCTTCTTACTATAACCCTCTCCTTATTAGGAGAATGATCAATTCCACTACTCACATATGCAAAAGATGAATGGATGCAATATTAATAAATAAAATTTATCATAGTGGATTTCAAATTTCTAAGCTTAGAGGCAGACCATAGATGCAGGATAGAATGCAAAGAGCACAATGGAGATCATTATGAAAACTGTAGCGTTTGTACGTATAATCAGTTCTGTACACGCACCTAAAAGGAATGTTGACAACCACTTTGCATCTATAAATCAAGATTAGCCCAGAACCTTGTAACTAGATTAGTTTATTTAATTTCACAGTTTTACAGGAGCATACACAGGGAGGGGGTTCAGTGATGGTTCAAATGCTAATGGGATTTTCTTTTCTCTCATTCAAAAGATTGCTTGATTCAATCCAACTCACACGATTACCCTTCAAGTACAAGTAACTACAGCCGGTTTAAGAAGGCAACATAAATTTGATGATCCATCGTAAGAGAAAGGGGAGGAATAAAGTAACAATGAACAATCGAATGAGCATCAAAGAATCCGTAAAATTAAATCAAACCAATGGTATCAACATGCTTTTATGTTCACTCAAACCACTCAACCTTGTTTCTCAGCTCCACACTCATCACACAAAGCAAAAAGTACTCTATCTGTCTACATAATAAGAAATTGACTCAAGGGTGTGAGACAGACGATTTTAACGTGAACCAATCAAGTCTCCATACTGAATATAAAAAATAACAGAAGAATTCATCGTTGATGATGATGGACAGAGGTATTATACTATAATATTTGTTATCTTTTGGAAGATAAACTTGCAATCTGCTAATTAATCATACGGATTCAAATCCCTAACTCGAAATCGCTTCAATTAGCCACAATTTATAGAAGATATACCCAAATACATGTTTAGAACTCTGAACCAATAATGAAAACCACAAGAAAAGCTCAATGTGGAAGAACAAACCGGTGAAAGTGGGAGGCAGCGATAGCTAGGATTCGCGCACTGGAGAGGACGGTGTCGGGGTTTCACGCACTGCCAATTAGATGCTCAACTTCGTCGCTGGTGATGGAACCACGGTTGGCCGTTGCGCGATTCGACGGCGAAGACGGAAGCGCCGGGTGGAGCAGATGGTACGCGGCTCTGCTCCCGTTTGTGTTTGGCGCGCTACCAAAATGAAGTGACGGGTTTCTGCAAATTTGGGGGGGGGGGGAGGAGGGTTTCAATTAATGGCAGTAAAGTAAATGGGGGAATTGAATTAAGGAATTGAAACTCACCTGGCAGAAGTTTCTGGGTGTACTCGCGGGTAGGTTGCGCCAGAGGGAGGTTGGGTGCTCTTCGCGCCTCTGCTCGTTCTTTCGTTCGCGCCAAGAGGTTAAGTGAAATCAGGATGGTTAGTATGAAGATATATACACCAAATTCGAGGCGGTTCGGATTGCACGGCCGATATCCAGGAGGATTTAGCGGTACCTGCCAGACCGCCAATGATCTTTGCCGGGATCTTCTCAACTAGCGTCGTTTTTGGCATGGGCCGTTGTTCCTCCGCCGCTAGGTTCCGCATCTGTTGTAGTGAAGGAGATTAGATATTTAGTCACAAATTAAAATTTAAATACAATTAACTTTACGTAAAATTAATAATTAAAAATTATTAAATAATTTAAATAATTTAACTAAAATTTTATTTAACTACTTTTAATTATTAATTTTATTTTAAATTAATTGTAACTGAATTTTTACTTTAGTCAAATTATACATGATAACAACATGGTAGCGTGGTAGCTAGGTGGGTGGAATTATTTATTTATTGATTGATTTGGGGTGGCAATATATAGGTGAATAGCATACTAAAAAATGCAAATGTGAGCAGGGCCTAGTTATGGAGGGTATTTACATTTACAATTAGCATAGCGACAATATACAGTAGATAGTAGAGAGTACGTACAAGCTGAGAAGTAGTGATGATAAATAAATGTCAAGTCTTCTTAATGAAGGGACAGGTTTTCACAGTTTCACGTCCACCACTTCAGACTCAGAGTGGCAGTGCCGTAAATACAGCTCAAACTTGAGTCCCAAAATTAAACACCAGACAATGTAAGAGTATCAATCCTAGTTAGAGTGAAAGGCTGAAAAGAAAAAAAAATCACATCATTATTATGGATTAAATTAAATAATATCACCATAAATTAAAAGTAAGAATAATATTTTAAATCATTCTCTAATAAATTATTAGTTAGATAATTTAAGTTTTAATAAAATTTAATTATTAAATCATCTTTTATTTTTTATATTACTAGATATATTAATTTTTATATTAATTTTAATAAAATATTATATAAAGTAATCTTTAACTATTATTATTATTATTATTTAACAAAAGACACAGTAATTTTTAAAATGATCAAATTGGTACTTCTATGCAGATGAACAATCTCTTATAGGAATAATTTATTTGATAAAATAAATATTTTGAAACTACTTTTGGAAATTAAAATTTTCTAAAATTTAAAATGTCCAACAAAAAATTTACTATCAAATTAGAAATATAAGTATTATTATACATTTGATTTATTAAATTTTATAAAAATTAAAAATCATTTTATATATTTTTTTATAAATCAAAATATTGATAATATAAAACGATAAAATAATACTTGAATATATGTTATTAAATTATATATTTATAACTTATGCTTACTTTTACCAAAATTTGACATAAATAATTTTTATTATAGGTGATTATGACTTACTTAATAGTAAGATTAGATAGATAAAAATTAAATTATAAAAAATATAAAATATATAATTTATTTAAATATTATATTGACCAAATCTATTTCTTTTTACTCACATAAAAATAAAAAAATTTATATCAACTATTTTTATAAGCTGTATTAATTATGTATGTATATGTTTAATTTTTTTTCTTTATAAATGTAATTATTGATACATAGTATGTTTACATAATTAATTAATAATAATTACTAGCATACCATTTTAGAGTAAATTACGAAAATGAGTTTAAATGAGAATTAGATTTGATGGGAATTTTTACATAAAAACAATAATGGGGAAAAGAAAAGATTGAAAGGGACAAGCATGGAAGAGTGGAGGAGTAGTGAAGTGCATGTGTATGTTTGGTTGCTGCGGTGCGGGGGCCTAGCAAAAACCGGAAAAATGGTGTGTTGATGTCTTGATGAGATGATGGTATTCAATTGTGTGTAGCCATAGTATGTCCTATATATGTAGGACCTATACCCTTCTTTATAAATATTATAGGGTTTCTGTGTGACGTGATGGCATGACCTCACTCTGCTTCTCCTCTTTATTAGCCTTGTTCTTTTTGTAGTCTTTTCTTCTTATGGTTATTTCCTTTTCCTTTTCTTTTTTAGCTACCCTCTCTTAACCACCTCTATTAATACTACTTCTTATAGTTTCTTAATCACCACTCCATCGTTGCCATAATTAATTACATGTTGACAATAACCCAAGCTGTGTAAGATATATACACATTACCTTAGATATGGTCGTTAAATTAGATCCTAATTAATTAAGATATATATAGGTTAAAAACTTGTACATATAAGAAACAAAGTCTATGCAAGCTAAGGCCTATGTTGCCATATATATCATATCTTTGGACTAATTAGTAATTGATGAGTCAAGTTTAGATGGATTATCAAGCCGGTATATTTATTAACATCTCTAATCAGAGACTTAATTCTATAATAATAGACTTAATACACATTATTTAGATTTGGCTAAAAAGTATTTTAATCATAATAATTAAGATGATCAATCATAAATATTTTTCAACAGCATATTAAAAATATAATTTTTTATCTTTTTAACACACTATATATTTATATATATTAGCAAAACCCAATTAATTTCCGTCTGGTTTAAAAAAAAAAAACAAACATAATTTTTAAGCACAAACCTAGTTCATTAAAAGAAAAACTCATGTATACAGATAGATATATACATATATTAAACCCAGTTATATTTTGTTAGGCAGTATCAAGTCCTTTATAAATTAGAGACAATAATGCAACCTAGTATTGCCTGAAAAGGGCAACACATTGGAAAATACCAGGGTTGGCAATGACAGCAACGTAACGAATGGAAATTGCAAAAAGCTTATGAACAAGTTTGGCAGGAATATGTATCATGTACAATCTAGTATTAAAAAACTTTATGATTACTATTTTTCTTAAAGTTGCTATTTAGTGTACGTGCATACACATCTTAATCTAATTAAGGAACATTCATACTTTTTTCGAAATTAAGAAAAGGAAACTAAAAAGAGGTTGGGAGGGAGAGGGAACTGGAGATAACGTCACCTGTGGATTGTACTGAGTTTTGAAAGAAAGAGTGAGAGTTATGGGGCTTCGAACCCAACACCAACACCAACACCAGCAACCATATCTTTTGCTTAACGGCAGTGATAATTCTCCATTTACCGATACACGATACAATTGAAACTTGAAAGAAAAGCCTGTTCTCTTCTTCACACTAAATTCCTAGCTACCTCATAAAGCCTGACACTTCTCCTTTATTCTCTTTCTCTTCTTCTTTCTCAATCTTCCCCCCACCCCACATATCATTCTTTTTATTTTTTAAATTTATTATTAATTTAAGTTTATAATACTAGTTACCCTATAAATTTACTTCCTCCCTCGCAGCAGTATCTTAATTATTTGTCACAGTCACACAACACAACATTATGTCAGCACCTGTTGTTCTAGATTTTCTTAGCTTCCCATTAATGGCCTCACTCCAAGCAATCCCCTCCTTGCATAAATTTCTCCTTTAATGGCATTATAAAGATTTTATTTTCTAAAAATAATTAATAGTATTATTATTCTTTGTTTATTTACTAATACTTTTAATTACGAGATATTATTAATTGAGAGCGTTGTGTTATATATACTCCAAACTTGACAATCTAAATTAACAGGCTGCATAATTTTCATTAGTTTTACCTTACTAATCTAGCTAGAGCGCCAGACACCAAGTCATCCATATATTGTTTTAGTATTATATTATTATATATATTATTATCGAATATATCGTGATATTATATATATATATATATATATATATATATATATATATAATAATAATAATAATTCAGATTCACGATTAAAATAACTAAAATACAAGTATTTTTGATATATTTAAAAATTTTTTTGTCAATTAAAAAAAATTTGAAGTGTACTGTAAATACTGTATTTTAATTATTTTAACTATTAATTTCAATTAATATATATTATATATTTTTTTATAATTTATATAACAGAATATCGTGTGTTCCGATACCCTTAAAACTCTTCCTATTAATTAAGCTGTTGAGTAGTTGAGTGTTGATCCATGTACGTACATGTATATGCATGTGCGTTGATCCATGTTGATGGAGGAGCGAGGGTTGTCATCGCAGAATTAGTGTCATAAAATACAGCAGATTGAATAGTGTGAGTGACCCACATGGTCCAAACATTAAGTTGACCTCTGATCAGATAATTACGTTACGTGGCATAAAATGATGAGTTAGTAGCGGTGGTTATAACTTATAACCATCATTACTTTTTCGTTGATAAGATGTTGTAGCCTTGTAGGGTAGGTAATTAAGTACAATTCGTTAGTAATTTAAGTAATTATTAATAATGCAGTAATGGGATTAACGAGGTAATTAAGTGGGGATATATAGATAGTACATTAGTACAGACAGAGAGCAGGAGGCAGGGAACGGCAACATCACTGGCACTGCCACTGAATATGTATATGGATTGTTTGAAATGAATAACACTACCACACACCACAGACAGCTGTACCCACTCAACTTTAATTTTCTTATTACCTTGCTTCGCCTTGCGGACCATCTCACGGCATTTCTGTATTTAACTATTTATATCATCAAACCTAACTAATTAAAATTTATTTTATTTAATATTTATTAATTATTATAATAATTAAATTAAATTAAATAAATTTTAATTATTTTTTATTAATATTTTTTGTTATTAAATATTTTCATAATTTTAATATTTATTTTCTGGTAAAGTCCGTAAAAACAATTAATTAATAAATACCATTAAATAAACTATCATGTCAGAAAATAAGACAAAATTTGGTCACAGCTCTATTTATTCCGGTAATATTAAGGGGTAATAATTAAACTTTTTTAAAATTTAATATTTATAATTATGTATTTGTTATTTTGTTATATCTAAAAAAATGGATGAGTAAACAATAATAATAATAATAATGAGAAAACAAACACAGCAATAAATTAAAGCAATATGAAGAGAACAAACTAAAACAGAATCTCAAAAGCACAGAGCTTCTGGGAGTAGAAGAAGCTGAGGGAGAAACGCAAGTGAAGGAAGGGTCCACACTCGTTGAATATTGAGCACATGGAATTTCTTCTCAGCTTATGTTCCTGTAATTAATAAGCATTAGTTAATTAATCATGTATTAAGTCTGGAACTGCAACTTTACGTCAATTTAAGCGTGAAAGTGTGAAAGGGTAAAGAAGGGGGCCATGATAATGATTGTTGACTTGTGGTGTATGTTAGAGAGATAGCAGTTTCTTCTTCCTCCTCCTCCTCCTCCTCCTCCTCCTTCTTCTTCTTCTTCTTCTTCTTCTTCTTCTTCTCAGCACCTGAATTCTAAGACGCTGTGTGCCTCCATCACCAACTTCATATAATAGCTTACAATAAGAGAAGGTAATATCAAAATGACCTAAAACTCCCTCTTCTCACAGGTTTCCACTACGCTAGCTCCATAATCAACTTCACGTTTTCCTTTCTTCCCTTCAAACCTGCTACTACTATTATATTATTGATTATAATATTTATTTATTATTAATATAATTATTTTTTATTTATTATTTTATATTATTTCCTTTTCTGTGTCGTTTCGGGCTTCATGGCTCTGCGTCGTTTTCCCTCTAGTTTCCACGCACGTACCTGTGGTCTTTCTTCTTCTTCGTCTTCATTTTTTTCCAGCTTCACCGCATGTATTACAAAGATTCCTCCACTTTTACTCTAAACTCTCGAACTAACTTTACTTTTTTAGTTTCAATTTCAAAACAAACGAGAAAATAAGCCTTCTTTTGAGGTTTTTATATAGATATATATTATTTTGGCTAGATTTGGTGACTAGATCTCGAACTAGGGTTTCAGTAGGTCGTCGTTGTGATACTCATCAAACGTATGATAATTAAGGGAGCCTTGGGCGCTTCTAGTTGGGTAGTAGTGGAAGTTGTTCTTCAATGATGTTGATTCAATCATTGTTATTGCCGACAAAAGCGGATTGGGACATTGCACTTTGGTGGGGGGTGAAAAAAAGAAAAGCATCATCACCATCATCATGTTGGAGCTGTTTTGTGATTTTTGTATTTGATGTAGGAAGTGAGAATTATTTGAGAAAGAAAAAAAGCTCTATAGGTGAGAGAACATAGAATAACGTAACCCAGTAGTTTTTTCTTCGCTCTCAATTTTTTAATTTTATTTTTGTTTTATTTATGATGGTAGTTCCTCTCTTGTCATCTTTCTCTATTGAGTTTAGACTCTACAGTTCAACGTAATAATAACTCTTGTTCGGTTCAGAATTTATTTTATTTCTGAAATTATACTGAGGATGTGTATTTAATTTGTTTGTTGTTTTCTTTTAAAAAAGATGTTATTTAATTTGCCATATAATATTAAGTGATGCAGGGTGAAAGGACTTAAAGTGTATATGGTTTTTTGGATGGTAGTGAAACTTGGTGGGTTGGAATGAGTGGTTTAAGGCCTGATCATCAGTCTCCTCATCATGTAGCACAGCAAATTCGGCGTGATAAATTGAGAGTCCAGAACATTTCTCACCATCCACAATCACAGGATTTCCCCAACAATTTGGAACAATTCAACTTGGATCTTCTTCAAGTAAGGAATGTTAGAAATGCACACAACATGCTTGATGATGAGCCTCACCCACCACCACCAGGTGTTTATTCATCACAAGTGTCCAATTTCTTATCAACGCCTTTGAACCCTTTGGAGTATCACGAACTAGCTACTGTTGCAGCAGCTGAACAACCTAGTAGTAGTTGCAGTAGGGTAATGATGCATCAAAGTGAACTGCGCAGTTTGGGGAATTGGAGAAGCAGTGCTAACAGTAATCAAGGGTGTGATTGGTTTGTAAATTATGCATCAGGAAGCAGTTCTATGGCTAATAATGAAAGCAATAATCCCAACACTACTACTCATTTGGCTACTGAGATGAATAATGTGTCTTATAACCAGCACTATGAGAAGCCTAGTTGTTACAATGAATTCACAGATGTAATTGCTAATAGAGAAATTCAGAAGCAATTGGGAGGAGGAGTACTTCATCATCCTTCTTCTTCATCATCGTTGTCGCCTTTTTATCAGAATACTTTGCAGGATATTGTCAAGTCCGCTTCTATAAGTGCGCAAGGATCAGACAACATGGCCTTATTGATGCAGCAACCTGGCCATGGAATTTGGGTTGGAGATGGTAGTGGACTTGACCTTCATCCAAGCTATGGAAACCAACCGAATCAATTTCGTTGCGCCGGTGGTAATCCTTGGACGAATCGAACAGTTGACAACGCCCTTCGATGGAATAGTAGTCCACTTGGTTTCATAGACAAGAAGGATGATGAACACTCTGGACGACCTCTAATGAGCAATTCGAATCCTCAGAGCTTGTCTTTATCACTGTCATCAAATTCACAATCAAAGACTTCTGTGTCTCAATTTGAGCAAGTGTCTGCATCTGATGATCTTCAATGTAAGGATCCTCAGTACATGAAGTATGTAAGAGCTTTCATGAAGCCATCTATAGTTTCAAGAGATTCTGGGAAATCACCTCAAGATCCAGTGGGGGTGCCTTCAAGCACTAGCTATAGGAATGTAGGTCCCCTTGGCCCTTTCACTGGTTATGCTACTATTCTCAAGAGCTCAAGGTTCTTGAAATCAGCACAACAGTTATTGGATGAGTTCTGCCGTATATCTAGTCCAAGATTTTCAAAATCACGTGATGTCACACAAAGGTTATCTGGAGAAGCTAGTGCTTCTACTTCTACTGATGTTATCACTGTCGATAATCAAACTGAGGCTGCAGCAAAAGAAGGTAGCAATTCAGGTTCTTCATCTTCTATGTTCCATGGTGCAAATGAGAATAAAGCAGATTGGGGAACCGGGAGTGGTTCTTGTCTATCTCCTCGGCCAGATTACCAACAAAAGAAGGCAAGGCTCCTTTTCATGCAAGAGGAGGTTGGTTTTCCCTCGCTCTATCATGATTAACCTGCTTTTATATGATTTACTTTCCTATATTTTTCATTTGGGCATATTGTCTGTCAAAAATGGAAAAAAGGCCTCTTGCTTTTACTGCACTATCTGCCATATAGCATTTAACAAATATTGAATTTGGGGGGAGCATAATTGCATCCTTTTTCTTAATATCTGATTCAATTTATCTTACTTTATCTCAGTTTTTTTTTTCATGATTTTCTGTTTTGGTTTACAGTTGCATCATTTTGTTCCTCCCTTGTGGAATATAAAGGGGTGTTCCTTTCTATGGTCGTATTAATATGATGTTTCTTGTTGAATTGTGGCTCTTGTCTTGTCTTTTTTAAATATATAAATAGATAAATAATGTGCCAAAGACTACCATTATTCGATCCTTGGCAAATTTGATGTAGAAGAATGAAAGAGGAAACCGGTAAGGTCCAATAATCCTAACAATGAATTGGTTTTATTATATGTTATTATCGTGCTCTGGTGTATGTATTTGATGTTATAAATTACAAGACACCAAGAAGCCAGTTGAACATAAACTAAACTAATTATCCTTGGTTATAGATTCTTAGTGCAGAGACTAATTGTGTTCTATAAAATGTTCATTATTCAACCATTTGTGGGTGTTCCAATGTTCGCTTCCTTATTCCATTGGATTCTTCTCCCTTTCTTTTAGTTAGATGTCAAAATCATATTTTGTAAATTTTCGTAGTGAAAATTTGCTTGATTTAGTACTTATTTGTTTTAAAGTTTGGCAATTCAATCGAATCTCTCTGCATGTTGACAAAAAACAATATAGAAATCATAAAATATGAATTATTGGTGTATCATTTTTTTTAGTGGTTAATTCTTAACCTCTCTTTGTATATTATTAACCTAGAGATTCTGGATATGATGTAAATAATTGTTCCAAACAAGAAATTAAATTAGCTCCTTACTCGTTATGGAATTGGCTGTATAACTTTCTAAGAGCTATTCCTTATCTTGACGGACATCATGATTGTAGCGTTTTTGGACGGATGTCTTTAGTACTTCTATTCTTTAATACTTGAAAAATGTGTTTTTAGTAAAGTTACTCATTTCATGAATCTTTCATTCTCCCCAATAAATTACATTCCCTATAAAAATATAAATAAAATGTGTCACTAACTGATAAACTCAGTGATGTGCATTTAATTTGTGGATTATTTCCATGTATCAACATTCAGCTACGGGTCTTTTTGTATGCCCAAGTTGATGTATTCGAGTAAATAATCCTGTTCTTGGCACAAAGATTCAGAAGAAAAATTCTTTTATGTTGTTTTTAGCCTGGACCCTATTCTATGTCGTTCTTGCATCATTGGCAAATTTGGTATGTAATGTTTTAAGGTTCTAGTCATGATCGGCTTTGGGTTAATGCAGTTATGAAGTTATTTTGTTGCTAATCTTGGCGAGTATTTGCCATTAGTTCCTGAAATTTTATTATTCTATCTACTATCTAGAGGTCCAAAGTGTAAGAAATAGAACATGGCCCTAAGTGCTTAGTTTCTTTCATATTTGTTACAATCTTACAATGTTGCTTTATTAGGCATGCGGCAGTTCCTTGATAGTCACGATATTTGTTTGTAATGAATGATTCTTGGGTTATGCTAATGTTAGACTTCACAAATGCTTTATCCAAGAATATGACACTGTTGCATTATTGGGCCATGTATGATAGGTTACAAGGAGATACAGGCAGTACCATCAACAAATGCAGATGGTTGTTTCATCCTTTGAGTCAGTAGCAGGTCTTAGTTCCGCCACTCCTTACATCTCCTTGGCTCTTAAGTCGGTATCGAGGCACTTCAAGTGCCTCAAAAATTCCATCTCAGATCAGCTCAAACATATAAGTGAAGTGTTGGGAGAGGATTTCTCAGTACCAAGAACCAGTACTTGTGGTAAAGATGACACCACTAGCATGGGAAGATTAAGTTGCATGGACCAAAGCTTTCAAAAGAACAAATCTGGGAGGGGTGGCACTGGCCTTGTTGAACCCCAGCAACATGTCTGGAGGCCCCAAAGAGGCTTGCCGGAACATTCTGTGGCAATTCTCAAAGCATGGTTGTTTGAGCATTTTCTTCACCCGTATGTTCCTCTTTCTTTGTTTCTTTCCTTTGACTCTTCTTCCATGTATTAGAAAAAGAAATAAAAGGAGATTGAATTTTTGGTACAGTTTTTTATTATTTATTTACTTTTCTTGTTTGAATTTCATTTCAGTTACCCCACAGACACTGATAAACACATGTTGGCAACACAAACAGGTCTTTCGCGAAACCAGGTGGGGGATTATTCCTTTCAAATTCATCATTTTGTCTGGTGGTCCTTTTATTCAGTTCGTTGAATTTGTAATCTACAATGTTCATATGGTAGCTTTAAACAGTGTCATAAAGTATGCATTTTTATTTTCATATTTTCATCCCATGCAAGGGAATGGGACCAGTCAGTATAAATACTTTACTATGTAGCGAAGAATGAGTACAAGAAACATTTCTCTTTAGTTTTTACTAACCCTAGACGCTCTAAATATGTAACAAACTGATTAATGTAGGTGTCGAATTGGTTCATAAATGCTCGAGTCCGAGTGTGGAAGCCAATGGTTGAGGAAATACACATGCTTGAAACAAAAGGCACAACAGGTGCCAACAAGAACAACAACAACAATCACCCTGGTACTGAAAATGAGAGAGCTTGTGTTAATGAAGATGGTTCCAGCAGCCAACAGCATAGAGTAATAGAGGGGACTCAAAGCAAGTTCGACATGCATTCTTTGATTCCTGAGAACCAACAGCAGTCTCATCAGTGTATGGAACTTGAAATGGAGTCAACAACCAATGAAGAACAATGGAGCCAAGAGAAGAGGTCTAAATTGGAATGTGAGATGAGTTCAACAAGCATGGATGAAGGGTCACTGATGATGGGTTTTATGCCATATAGCAGGCGTGATCATCAGGTTGGTGGGCTTGGATCTGTGTCACTAACATTGGGTCTAAGGCATGGTGTTGAAGCTGTTGTGCAAAACCAACAGCAGCAACAACAGTTACAAGAGGAGCAGCTTAGGCGTCACTTTGGAGGACACATGATCCATGATTTTGTGGGCTGATTTTAATTATCTTAATTACATCAATATATTATTATTATTATTATTATTATTATTATTATTATTATTATTATTATTATTGTAACCAATTAACAAGTTGAGATATTAATTAGAACACACCCTTGGCTATTATTGTTGTCACGTGTTAGTGATATGACAAAGGAAAATTTGTTACCACCATTACAATTTGCTTGAAAAGGAAAGGGGGGTGCTCTATATGGGAATTGTAGAGAATGTGTTTGGTGTTGTCATGTTCTTTCATTCTTTTTTTTTTTTTTTCATGTTAACATCCAATCATTCTGATATGGGAGTTTGTGGGCTAAAACTTGGAAGTACTAGTGACATTTGTGTTGTGGTTAGTACTGTTTGAGAAGGATGGCTTCCAAGTCCAAAAAAAAAAGGATGGCTTTGAAGGCAACAGATGCTTCTGGATACATGTTAAGAACAATTTTTCTTGTATCACTAAGCTTTTTTTTTTTCATATACATAATCAAGTTGATGTTTTTTGTCATGTTATTGTGTAGGTGTTTACTAAGCTATAATGATAAATTTATAGGTATTGGTACCATAAAAATATAAACAAATAAAAATATATGAGATTATACGTAACATTTATTTTTTTAAAAAATATATTATATTATTATTTTTATTCAAATATCCTTATAATTAATTAATAGATGACAAAAATATTTTTTTTATTAACTTTTACAAAATGACTTAAACATCTTTGTTTTTATATTTGGCAAAGTTACACTTTTAGATTTAACAAATATTAAAATTCAATTATCATCATAGCGAATCAAACATATATTGTGTATAAAATTATTAGAGATATAACTATTAATGTTGCTTTCTCTTATCAACTTAAGTTTTTGCGATGAGTGATTTTATAACATGGTATCAGAATTTTATGTTCGATTGTCTGAATAACCATTAATGTTGTTTTCTCTTATCAATTTAAACTTTTAAAATGAGTGGTAAAACCATCTCCAGTAGGATACTCATCCCAGTTCCTATTTATGGCCCATTTGTCATAAAAAAATAACTCCACATCAATTTTTATACCATAAACAATGAATAAGAACTCAAAATATCTTTTTCTTTTTCATTAGGAGTAACTAACTTTAGTCCCTATTGTGGTCCCACTTAATTAATTAATTAAAATAATTAAAATTAATATAATTACTATTTTTTATAATAATATTAAAATTTATAAATTAAAAAATAATTTACTATTAATTATTATAATTATTAATAAATTAATTATGATTTAATTATTTAATATAATTATTTAATTGATTATTATTTAAATAATTAATATAAATTATTAATTAAATAAATATATAATTATGTAATATAATTAATTATTATAATTATTAAATAATTTAAACTAATTTAATTACTTAATACAAAAAGATATAATTAAACTAATTTGTAAAATTAAGTAACAGACATATAAAGAATATGTAATATTTATATTTTAATTTAGGGTTAACCCTTTAATTTATTTATATGTAACATTTTTTAATTCACTTATATGAAATATGCAACGGTTATAATATATATGTATATAACACAATGATCATTTTATATATATTTTAATTTTTTTATTAATATTCTACGTATCAAATATTTGTTGGGTTGTGAAAGTTCTTTTGAATAAGAATTTTTTTTCATCGATTCATATGAAGAAATTCACTTGAGTTCATACTCCAACGGACAAAAGTCTTCTTATATTAGCATTGGAGTTGCTCTAATGTTAGAAATTTACCATGTAAAGAAATGTGAGATTCGTAACAGTTATTAACACTAACTTTTTTGAGAAATAGTGGCAAAATCAGCGTCGAATCATATGATACCAATCTGACAGTACATTAGATGTTTTTGTTAGCACGGCGTGTCACATTATATGTATGGGTACAAATCATATAACAGATGGGAATAATTTTGTACTCATCCTGAACAGAGAAATTACTTGCTTTTCCAAGTGACATTGCGGAGTGTAGCGATACCACGTTGCCATTATTGTTTTATGCACAATATAAACTAGTAGATTGAGCTTATATAAGAGCCATATGCATATCCGATTTGGGTTTAATTATTATTACTCCACTAATTAAACAACGTTAATTTATTAGTAAAAGATAAATATTTGCTTGTACTGTTGAAAATGATGTATATGTTAGTAAAATAAATACATAAATAAAGAAGAAATAAAAATATAAAATAAAAAATATAATTAGATAATAATATTTATTATAATTATTATCTTAATATAATAAAAATAATTAATATATTTATTAATATTATATATAAAGAACGAGTAAGATAAAAGAGTATTCAGAATACTGAAAATAGTTACAACACAAAAAAAAAGAGAAAATTATTTTTATTATTGTGTGTAAATTACATCTGACAATGCTTTTATTTTCAACTCTTATTAATTTAATTAGATTCATCTTTAAAAAGGTGATTCCTTCAATTAACCATCCAAATTATAAATAGGTATCCATGTATTTATTTTTATCACAATACTCCCCTTTGAATGTTTATTTAGAATTTTTACTTCGTTAAAATTTTACTAAAGAAAAATTTGATGAAAAAAAAAACTTTAGTAAAAAGAAGGAGTACAATATCCTTTGTGATGAGAATGCCTCATTAAAAACCTTGTAAAGAAAAACTCATTAGGGATAAAAACATGACCAAGAAAAAACAATATAGTCTCTCCCTCTTGTCGACATTATTTAATATCTCGGAATCGGTGCAATCTAATCTGATATACCAATCTTTCAAAGGAGAATTTTGGGAGTGACTTTGTAAATAAATCTGCCAGATTATCACTTGAGCGGATCTGTTGGACATCAATTGTTCCTTGATTTTGAAGATCATAAGTGAAGAAAAATTTAGGAGAAATATGCTTCGTTCTGTCACCTTTAATGTATCCACCCTTAAGTGGAGCAATGCATGCTGTATTATTTTCAAACAGGACAGTTGGAGCTATCTTATGATCAATTAGTCCATATGATGATAGAATATATTGGATCAAACTCCTAAGGCAAAAACACTCGCGACTAGCTTCATGTATCGCTAGTATTTCAGCATGATTAGAGGATGTTGCTACTATCGTCTGTTTTGTGGACCTTCAGGATATAGCTGTATCACTATATGTCAATAGGTATCCTGTTTGAGATGTCCCTTTATGTGGATCAGACAAATATCCAGCATCTGCATAGCCAATTAATTGTGACTTGGATTCATATAGATAAAACAAATCCATATCAACTGTTCCTTGAAGATATCGAAAAATTTGTTTGATTCCATTCCAATATCTTCTGGTTGGAGAGGAACTATACTTTGCTAGTAAATTCACCGCAAATGATATGTCAGGTCATGTATTATTAGCAAGATATATTAGCGTTTCAATGACACTAAGATATGGTACTTCAGGACCAATGATATCTTCATTTTCTTCTTTAGGACGGAATTGATCCTTTTCCACATCCAAAGACCTTACAATCATTAGGGTACTTAATGGATCTAACTTATCAATATAAAATCTCTTCAAAAAAATTTACATGTATGTTGTTTGATGAATAAAGATCCTATTTTTTGTATGTTCGATCTACAGACCGAGACAAAATTTAGTCTTTCCAAGATCTTTCATCTCAAACTCCTCTTGTAGAACTTTTATAATTGTTGGAATCTCTTCAGGGATTCCAATGATATTTAAATCATTAACGTACACAGTAATTATAATGAATCCAGATGTAGATTTCTTTATGAAAACACATGGACAGATATCATCATTCTTGAATTCGTTTTTTGCCAGATACTCAGTAAGACGATCATACCACATTAGTCTAGATTGCTTTAGACTATATAAAGATCTTTGCAATTTAACTGAGTATAACCCCTGCGAATATTTATTGGATGGTTTAGACATCTTTAGTCCTTCAGGGACTTTCATATAGATATCACAATCTAATGATCCGTATAAATAAGCTGTTACCACATTCATTAAATGCATATGCAGTTTATGGTATGCGGATAAACTAACCAAATAACGCAATGTTATTGCATTCACTACAGGAGAATATGTTTCTTCATAATCTATAAGGGCCTTTGTGAAAAATCTTGTGTCACAAGTCGAGCTTTGTAGCGTACAACTTCATTTTTCTCATTTCATTTTCTCACAAATACCCATCTGTATCCAACAGGTTTTACATCTTCTGGTGTACGAACTACAGGTCTAAAGACTTCACGTTTTGCAAGTGAGTCTAACTCAGCCTTCATAACTTCTCCCTATTTTGGCCAATCATTCCTTCGTCAAGATTCTTCGACTGTTCTTGGTTCAAGATTCTTACTTTCGTGCATGATATTTAATGTCACATTATATACAAATATTTCATCGACAATTGTCTTATTTCGGTCATATTTCTCTCTTATAAAGATATAATTTATCGAGATATCATATTTTTAGAATCTTCAGATACCTGAACGTCTTCTGGCGTTAAAACTATATCAGAATTTTGGATAACTGCATGTGTCTTTACTATGTCTTTTTTCAACACAAATAGTATTTACCTCTTTTCTTTTTCGAGAATTTTTGTCTTTGGAACCGACAGGTCTACCATGCTTCTGGCGTGAATTTGTTTCAGTGGTCACTTGTCCAACTGGGACATCTATTCGAATTGAGGTATTTTCAGCTGATATATAAGATTTGGTTATCCTCTTTGTATCAGAAAATACATCAGGCAATTTCATTTGCTATTCTTTGCAAATGTATGATCTTTTGTACTTCTAGTTCACATTGTCCTTATCGAAGATCTAAATACATAAAGGATTATGCATTTCAATTAAATTCCTTCTCAGGAAACTTATTCTCTCCCCTTTCTAATGTTAAAAATTTTGATTCAACAAAATGACAATCTGTAAATTGAATTTTAAATATATCTCCAATTTGTATCTCAAGATACCTCACTATAGATGGAGAATCATATCCAACATATATCCCCAATTTTTTTTTTGGAATCCCATTTTGGTGTGAGAAGGTGGTGCAATAGGAACATATATCGCATACCCGAATATTCTTAAATGAAAAATATTTGGCTGCTTGCCAAAAGCTAATTGTATAAGAGAGAATTGATGGTAACTTGTTGGCCTCATACAAATAAGTGCTGCAACATGTAAAATAGCATACCCCCAAGTCGAGGTTGAGAGTTCTCCTTAGTAAGGGTCTAGCAATTAATTGGAGGCATTCAATAGGTGGTTCTGCTAACCTATTTTGTGTGTGAACATGAACTACTGGATGTTCAACACTTATTTCATTAGCCATACAATAAGCATCAAAAGTTTGGGAAGTGAATTCACCAACGCTATCAAGACGAATTGCTTTTATTGAATTTTCTGGAAACTGTGCTTTTAATCGAATAATTTAAGCAAGTAATATCGCAAACGCCAGGTTACGAGAAGACAACAAGCACGCATGTGACCATCTCGAAGATGCGTTTATTAGGACCGTAAAATATCTAAAAGATCCACATGGTGGATGAATATGTTCACATATATTGCCTTGAATCCTTTCTAATAATTCATGGGACTCAAATCCAATCTTTACTAGTGATTGCCTTAAAATTAGCTTTCCTTGAGAACATGCAGCACAACAAAATTCACTAGATTTAATAATCTTATGGTTCTTTAGTGAATATCCATGGAAGTTTTCAATAATCCTCTGCATCATAGTTGTTTTCGGATGACCCAATCGATCATGCCAAGTTATGAATTCATTTGGGTTAGTAAACTTCTGGTTTACAATGACATGTGATTCAATTGCACTCATTTTAGTATAATATAAACCAGATGAAAGTGAGAGCAACTTTTCTAATATAACCTTTTTATTTGAATCATGAGTTGTGATATACAAGTATTCATGATTTTTCTCATTCATTGTTTCAATATGATATCCATTTCGGCGATTATCATTGAAGCTTAATAAGTTCCTTAGAGACTTAGTAGACAATAGTGTATTATTTATTATGAATTTTGTTCCTCCAGAAAATAAAATTATAACTCTTTCGCAGCCTTCTATCACATTGTCTGAGCCAATAATAGTATTAACATATTCTTCTTTTGGCACAAGATGAGTAAAATATATATTACTTTTGAGAATGGTGTGCGAACTTGCACTATCCGCAAGACAAACATCTTCACTATATGTCCTTACCATTTTCTTCAAAGACAAATAATAATAAAATGAGTAGAAATATTTGCGCAGTAAAATTATTTTTTTGATTGAAAATGTTTTTCTAAGAAATATAGTATATACTAAAAATTTTATTATTATTATCTTGGCACATTCAATAATTTTAAAATTCATAAATATTTTATTAAACATTATTTATATACATCGTACTTGAAATTCAAATGCATAGAAAATAAAACTTAAGAAGTTTTTATATTATTTATTTACATGAGTACTTAACAGACCCACATATTAAACTATTTCATCATTGATTAAATGATCAATATTTTCTTCAAGATCCTCAAAAAAATCAGATATTTCATGATGAGTGGTGTAATTTTCACAAGCATCATTTGAAATAAAATTTTTCTCCTTTCCTTTGTCATCCTTTTTCAAAAATACTTGATAAAGATTGACTAGGTGACTTTGGGTACGACAGGTACGCGATCAATGGCCCTTTCCATCACAACAGAAATATTTATCCTCTGTTGATTTATTTTGCCCATTGTTTCTTTCTTTATCCCACTTCTGGTGAGATCCTTTCTTATGAACATAATTTTTCTTTTTGCCAAAACCTTACCATTTACCTCTTCTAAGATTATGATTTGCCGCATTTGCTTCAGGAAATGGGGCGGCACCAGCTGGGCACATTTTATAATTTTTAAAAGCAACTCATTGTTGTGTTCAACAACAAGAAGGTAAGAAATTAACTTTTTAAATCTTTTTTCTCGATATTACTGCTGCAGGAGTACATACGAGACATGGAAGGTTGAGAAAGTTTTCTCTAACATGTCATTATCAGTTATCTTTTTCCCACATAATTTCATTCGTGGGGTGATTCGAAACATTGCTGAATTATATTCATTTATGAATTTAAATCTTGTAGACGTAAATGCGTCTATTCATATCAGACTTAGGAAGTAGCACTGTCTTTTGATGGTTATACCTTTCTTCAAGGTTTTTCCACAAATCTGAAAGATCTTTTAATGTGAGATATTTATTTTTCAATCTTTCGTCAAGATGCCGATGAAGGAAGATTATGGCTTTGGCTTTATCCTTGTGGGATACATTATTTTCAGCCTTTAATAGTATCTCAAAGATCCATTGAATCAAGATGGATTTAATCATCTAGTATCCATAATAAATAGTTGTTTCCAGATATATCATCAAGAGCATTAAATTCAATATGAGAAGGTTTCGACATAATAAAAATTTGTTACACGAGTTTTCCTAAAATTTGATCAGAGTCTCGTACTGATAATGTGTTGTAAAATAAATACATAAATAAGGAAAAGGTAATAAATATAAAATAAAAAAGTATAATTAGATAATAATATTCACCACAATTACTATCTCAGTATAACAGAGATGATTAATATATTTACTAATATTATATATAAAGATTGAGTGAAAGAGAGGAGTATTTAAAATAGTTGCAATATAAAGAAAGAGAAAAAATTGATTTTATTGTTGTGTGTAAATTGTATCTGATGATGCCTTCTATTTATATTGATAAGATGCATTTATTTTCAACTTTCATTAATTTAAATTCATCTTTAAAAAAGTGATTCGTTCAACTAACCACCTAAATCATAAATGGACATCCATGTATTTATTCTTATCACAATAGTATACATGAGGTTTTATTAGGGATGGCAATTTTTTCCGGCGGAGCGGGTATCCGCGAGAATTTACCCACCGAGGAGCAGGTTTGGGGAGCATTTTCCCTCCACAGAAAACGGGTATGAGTACCCGTGTAATAAACGGGATGGGGCAGGGATAGAGGTAATATCTATATATATAAAATTACAAAAATAACCCTATATATATATATATATATATATATATATATATATATATATTATAGTTAAAACCCTAATTTCACACCTCACTCACTTATTTGCCTCTATTATCCCTGTCGCTCTCTATAAGGAGCCTTTCTCTCTCACTTACAATCTCACCAGTCACCACCTTCTTCAGTCCTTCTTCCTTTTCACCGCATCACCAGCGTTCTTCCTCTCAGCCCCTCATGTTGTCGTCCCTTACCTTCCTCCGTCGTCGCCATCGCTCACTTTCTTCCTCTCATTGCGTCGCTGCTGCTCACAGTTTCATCGTCGCCTCCGCCTGTGCTCTGTGTGACGTCTTAGATCTACGACATCAACAACAACTTTGCTCCAACAATGCCTCTTCAACATGACGCCTATACTCCACGATGCCTCTGGCCCTCTGCTCCGTGACGACGCCTCAAATCTGCGACGTCAACGACAACTGTTCTCCAATGTTGCCTCTGCTCAGCAAAGACGATGACGACTCTGCTCCATAGCTGGTTTCTGCTGATTGATAAAATTGGTTTTAATAAATATTTTGATTTTTCATTAATGAAATTGGATTTACGGTTTGAATTATGGGTTTAAGATTATGATTTTGATTCTGTTAATTGATAAATTTGAGTTTAGAGTTAGATTCTATTGCTGTAAAATTTGATTTAGGGTTTAAATTTGTAAAATTGGGACATATACTGAGTTTATTTTGATTGTTCATTAAAGAAATTGGGTTTATGATTTGATTTATGGATTTAGGATTATGATTTTGATCCTGTTAGTTGATGAATTTGAGTTCAAAATTAGATTTTATTGCTGTAAAATTTGATTTAGAATTTAAACTTGTAAAATTGGAATATATATTAAAATTATTTTGAATTGTTTTTGAAATTTTTATTTGTTCTATATTTTTTCCTTAAAACCCGCAGATATCTGGGTTCCCATTATCCATCGCGAAAACGGAATAGAGACGGAAAGTGTTTTTGGAAGCGGGGGACGGAAGCCCCGCCCCCATAAGAACCCGTTACCATCCCTAGATTTTATGCCTTTTATTTATATACACTTTTTTACCTATTCTTTTTTATAACATAGAATATAATTTTGATATTCTCTTGTTTTTCTATAAATTACTTTCATACGAAAATAGAAAATACATAAAACATCCTAAACAAAAATAATAATATAATATCTATGGTAAATTATAGATGTGTTGTATGTATGGCCAATTGAACATCAATAATATATAGTTTTTTTTTTGGGTCAAATAATACATAGATAGTTCAATTGCCGCCAAAGTAATCATTTTGATACCACGTAGCTATCTATCCAGAATTCAGATAACAAACTTGTAACATATGGCAATCTGTTTCTTCCACATTCGCTTAGGTGCTTTTTGAATTCTTTTTTCGCGGGTTAACTGCAAGTCTGCAATACTAGTATTAACTTCAATAAAAACATACAGGTTCAAAGTTCAAACTACTGGATCCAAAACCCATTAGAATTAGGGGTAGTAACATGCATCCTCTGGTATTTAATTCGATTTAATTTGATCAATAGGATTGCAAATTTGATTTGTAATTAGTGTAAGATAAAGTTTTCATTCAGGTCGAATTTAATGTGGGTTGTGTCTCAACCCTACTTGACCAATCCACATTCTATATAGATAGATGTTATATACTTATATAAAAATATATTTCAAATGGATATTGAATCAAATATTTTTTACTAAATGTAAAAGATCCTTAGTTAGTAAGAAAAGATCATTAATTGATAATTTAATCATTTTTTTTAACATAAAAATAAGTTCAAACTATAAGATAATGTTGCATCTTTTTGGTAATCCACGGGTAGAGTCGGATACCCGCAGATTAAAAACAGATAGGATTAAGGTTGGAATATTCTCAATCCGCAGCTAGAGTACGATTGAGTTTATATAAAAATTTCAATTCGCGAATAGAGTTAGGATTGGATCCAAACTCTACCATATCCTATCCATTGTTACCCCTAATTAGAGCCCAATCGATTATAAATTTGTCATCACGTACAAAAAATAAAAAGAAAAGAAAAATTTTCATTTGTATATTTTGGTTTCTTAACAAAAAAATTTAATTAACTCTCAAGGTGAAGAGATACTACATGGATTTTCAAACAATTAAACTAGATTTAAACATAATTCATATTTGTACTTAGTTTTCTAATCGACTAAATATTATTCTGAAAATTTGAAAACTCAAACTTATTATTAAGAGAAACTAATACTTAAAATTTGAATATCTACTAAGTATTTACCGAATTTTATATATCAAAAGGAAGAAAAAGTAGGAGATACAAATCTATCGTATTATTGGAGAAAATGATGCAGAAACATAAATTTACATTGATCAAAGGCAATACACATATTAATATAATATATACATACATGGTTAATCACAATACACAATTAACACTTTAATATACAAGAGCAGTGTTCACAAAAATTATACAAATAACATTTCTCTATTTGTAATGAACCTTTGGTATCCTTAGGCATAACTTTCAAACCAAGATACATAATGGTATGCGAATAATATATATACATGCATGATGCATGCTAGTATGCTACTACCATGATGTGGATAATATATATCTATTAGTAGAAATTCACCTGCAGTTAATTTCATGTAAAGTTAATAGTTAAAAATCGTTAGATAATTTATCAAATTTGATTAAATTGTTATCCAATGATTCAACCGGTCAATTTTACACGAAGACAATTGCACCTGAATTTTTATCATATATCTTGTTTTTATGGAATATTATAAGCATGCGTCACACAAGTATAGTAGTAACAGTTTCTTCACGGTTGGCCAGGATGTGTGCCGCCGTAGTCCCTACGAGGAATACGGTGGTGATCACTATCATCCGTGACAACATACTGGCCGGTGCCCGGTCTACCATATTCCTTTCGAGGAATGCGGTGGTGATCACTATCATTCTCGTCGCTCAGTTGTTCATTCTCCTCCTCCTGCGGGTTGCCATGCATTTCTTCCGCCTCTAACTTCCTCGCCACCATGGTGGCCAGAGAAGAGCTTGCCACCATCAACAGGAGTGCAACTGCCAGAAGCTTCTTCATTCTGAAATTTTGATACACTATGTGCAGGGGTAATAATGGATTAATTAGCTTTGATGATTTAGATAAAAAAAAAGGTAGTAATTAAAGTCATAAGTATTTGATAGATTTTTGCGGGATGATTTAAAAGTTCAAATAAGGGATCGGAACAAAAGAATATAAAGCAGATATACAAGATACATACGGTTAGAACAACTAATACCAATTGTTATGGTTAAAATATTGTCAACTAATTGGTAGCTGCTGCTCAATATTCTTTTCATCATGTATGCATATTCTTTTAATGAAAAAGTATAGGGTAGTAGAGTACTAACATATTATTTGTCAACTTATTATTAATAATAATTAATTATTATATTTTAAACACATATATAAAAAGACACATCCAAAAAATATATCTATAAAAACATTTTTATTAAACATAGCCATAAAAAAGACATTTTTATTAAACACATTTATAAAGACACTTCTATTAAACATAGTTATAAACTTACATATGATGATCTATTCCAAAATATATACAGAGCATGCTTATAATTAACTCACCAGAGCGAAATATCTACTCTTGGATATTTTGTTTCAATGTATGTATATATGAAGAGAAGAGGCTCATCAAGCTAGCGCTTAAATAGAGGGAAGAGTAGGACTAATGAGATGGAAATTTTTGAGAAGTCAACTTCAAATAATATAATGGTGTGTCACCAATGAGGCAATTATCTTAAGTGCGATGACCATTAAAGTTCTAATTAATCTAATATCAAATGATGGAATGTCTTGTCCAATTTTGTATGTGGCCTAAATAGGAAAGTTCCACCTGATTCGGGGGTATTGGATGGTGGTTGATTAATTTGTGATCGTTAATTTATCCTTTAAGATATTAAAATCCGGAGTGAAGTATATTTTTTGTTTAATATTTAGAGTAAATTTTAAAATTATTTTTAATATTTAAATTATTTTATTTAAATTATTGATATTTTAAAATTATATTTTAATATTATTTTATTATTAGAAATCTATTAACAGAATTAAGTCATTAATAGTAGAATAAAATTGAGATAATTTTAAAATGTTAAAGACTTAAATAAAATAAAAATATTAGAGACAAAAATAATATATTACTCTTAAAAATTACCAAATCAAAATAATTAAAATAACAGTTTCGTTACACATCCAATTTTTTTTTACAATTAAGTTAGTCTAAATCCAACAAAAATCACTTTTATTACACACAGTATGTACATATATATATTTTACTAATGCAAACATATCCTTCTTCTTCGCGTTTCTTTTTCTTTGTGTTCCTTCTTCTTTTACATTTAATCTTATTATTTAAGCAATGTACTACTCTCCACCCGCATATGTATCTCTTGCTTTTCCTAATTTAAATTTTAGAATAAAAATTTAGAATTCATAATATAAGAATTAAATTTAAGATTTAAGATTTAAAATTTGATATTAAAATTTAGGATTTAGAATTTTAGATTTTAGAGTAGTTGAATTTAGGATTTAAAAATTTGTAACGTAAATTTTAAAATTAGTTGAAATTTATCTCTTTTATTCTAAAAATTTATTTATTACTTATCATGATCAATTTAAATTTTTTATCTTGATAATTACGTTTTCATTTTTTAAATTTACTAAAAATTGTACTAGCGAGAATAAATATGATTTTGGTTATTTAATTTTTATGTTATGTATGTAGACTAACAATAAATAAAATAACTCAAATTGATGGTGATTAATTCAGCAGCATATATATACTATTTCTAATTTCGATAAACAGACATAGAAGCTTGCATGTAATATTACAAGAGAAAGATGTTAGATGAATAGTTGAATAAGTATTTTTTAAATGGAGTTTCAATTAATTTTTTTAATTATTATTTTAAGATAAAAAAAAATTAAAACAAACCCATTTCAAAATCTAAAAAGAAATATTTTAGAAAATTTGGTTTCGCTGTTACTCAACATGTGGTATCAAAACTACAAACTTGATATCATTTGATATATATTCAAGAGTATAAAAATGTCGTATATTAAAAAGAGAAGCATGTGATTCAAAGGCGAATCACCTTCAATAAGAAAAATATGATATGAGCACAAGCGAGGTGGCAGAATTAACTAGTCATTTGAGAGTAATTTAACGGTGTTTGGCTCAAGTTTATGAGACTTTCTTAGTTTTTTGTATTAGTTTTAATTATAATAAATATATTAAGTAGTTTATTTTTAATATAGGGGACTTATCAATGTTAGAAGCTTGCTTAGTAGACTTTTTATCTCCTAATTGTAATTCAGGTGGTGTTTGTTTATAGGCACGCAATATTGAGATAGGAATATGGTACACAATATTGAGATAGGAATATAGAGATATAAAATTATGTTTATTTAGATAAAATAAAAATAAAAATATTATATCTAAAAATATTAAATTAATATATTTTATATCTATCTTAATAAAAAAGATATAGAGATATTAATAAGTGTTATAATTTATTTTTTATTTTTTATTATTTTTATTAATTTTTTGTAATTATATTTTTTAATATTATTATATTTTTTTCTTAAATTTTTTGAATAAAAAAAATAAAAATAAGTTGAACTTTTATAATTTTATTTTGTCCTGTTTTTATAATTAAATACAACTTTAATTTTTTAAAAATAGTTTTAGATGTTTAGCAGTTATTTTTAATGTAAAAGAATAATAAATATTTAGTGAATTATTTAATAAATTTATCATTTACTTAGTATTATATATAAAGATGTTTTGTATAAAAAAATTAAAATAATAAAATTATAATTGAGTTGAAGAATTTAAATTAAATTAAAGTTATAGAATTTTTAAAATATTTATAAATTATAAGATTACTTATTTAAGTTGATAACTAAAAGTAAAAATAAATGTTTTATGAAATAATAGATAATAGTTGATGGGATGGGATAAAGTTTTGTTATAGAAGTTTTAGAAAGTATCAAATTATGGCTAGCCATCCCATGAAATAAAAAGTTGATGAAAATTTTTTGAAATTCGATATGACAACTTATAAGGAGGTTTGTCAAATCAAGGAAGGCAAAGACGAGATGAATTTAAGTTCTCTGCAAATTGTCATGTCATGTGATCATTAAAATATTAGTATATCAGTATATTAATATCTGCATAAAGAATGGTATGTATATTATTTTCTAAGTAAATTAAAATAAAAATGTGAATCATGCATGCATGTAAAGGGTTTTTACTTTCGAAACTATAATGTTTGTCGTGTAAAAGATATTTTTATTTTGTTTTTTGACAATTGATTAATAACAGAGCAAATATATAATTTTTGAATACATTGAGTTACTATAATGTTTGTGAAATAGATTATCTAAAGATAATTTTATTTTGTTTTATATTGAGTGAAACCAGAAATAGAATAGAGAAGAATAAATTATATATTTTGGTTTAACTATTATGTGTAATATAGTTTATATTTAGTCTTTATTATAATTATGTGATAAAATTTTTATTATTTTTTTTAAGGATTATATACACAAATTTTCAAAAATTCTATCAAATTCTATCAGAGACTTCTATTCAAGTTTTGATTTGGCTAGATTCATTCCTAAATTTTCAAGGATTAATCTCTACATACAAGTGTTTTGCGCTTACGAGCTTTATAAGTTTGAAAAAAAGGAAATCCACTAAATGCGTTGCTTATGTTACATGCCTCTTTAACAGACTTTTAAATCAATTCAAATCAATTAACGCGCAAATATATAACTTCCATTTTTTAAAAGATCTCATTTCTTTTTTCGAATTTCTTGTCAAATTTGTTGGATCTCCTTCTTACTTCGTTTTTTTCGATTTTCATGATTTCTTAAATCAAGCTTTGAAATTGTTTTGAAGATAATGCAACTTCAGAAATACACCCAAACGATTACAGAAATACACCCAAATGATTACAGAAATACCCCAAACAGTTACTGAAAGGATTACAGAAATACACCCAAACGGTTACAGAAATACACCCAACGGATTATAAAAATACACCCAAAGAATTTAAGAAATACACCCAAAACATGGGAGAGACAATATATTTCTTCTTGAAATCTTTTAATGTTTTACTGGTTAAGGATGATGCACATGGCAGAGATAATCTAGAAAAAAACCCTAGAAGAACAGTAAAACAGTACCTTGAATAATGTTTCTTTGTTTTTTCTGGTGATTTTTTATGGAGATTTGTATCTTTTCTTCTTGATTTCTTCTACTCTTCACGAGGAGTTAGAACGTGTCTTTTGTTTCGAATGTCGCTTTTGCGTTTTGGTTGGAAGAAGAGGAAGAGTGCGAATCTTGACGGTTTGCCTTTTGATCGAGGAAGAAGAGGAAGAGTGCGGCATAGTAAACGCGTGCGTTGGACGCTCGATTTTAAAGGAGTGGTACGTGTATTTTTTTTCTTGGACTTTAACCAACTTGTATAGCTTGTAAGCCAAAAAGACTTGTATGTGTAGCAGGCCTCAATTTTCATAATTATATTTTTTATTATTATATTTTTCATCTCAAAATTTTTATGAAAAAATGAGAATAAATTAGATTTTCATAATTTATTCTAGTTTATCACCAAACATAATACAAGAACGCAAAATTTTGTGTCTCTGTCCATCAGTGTCTTGTCATGTCCTGTTCTTAGTGACTTGTCTTGTCCTATTCTCATAAACAAACGCAACAAAATAGAACGATTTAAACGTTAGGGACACAAATAGGATTTACCCCAAACGTTGGGGACAAAAACGATATTTTACTCATTAAAAAAAACACTAAACAAAATAAAAGTATAAATGGTCAAATATAACCTAAAAAATCACTTAAATTAAAAAAAACCTGTGATGAATTATAATGAATCTATATATGAGAAATAAAAGTAAAATAAATAATTAAAAATAAAATAAAAATAGCAATTAAAAAAAGTAAAAGAAGATAGAAAAGATAATGTGTGGAGTAGATAAAAAATATATTGCAATAGAAGATTAATATAATTAATTAATACAAAGGATGAAAGAGAAAAATCAAAATACAATCTTATTAAAAAAACTATCAAAAAATATTTTAAAGAAAAACCTATTAATCAACTTTTATAAAAATATTACAAAAAATATAAATTATCTTTAAATAAAATAATAACAACTTTAAGAATTATTAATCAAAATAAATTAAAAAAAATAATATAAAACAAAATCATAGAAAAATATTAGCAAAATTAAGATAAAAAAAGAAAAATAAAAATTATAAATATTTTACCTGAAGTGCAAAATAGAGAAAGAGAAAAGGGATATATAAAATAATAAGATAATAAATTCATTTAATTGAGTTTATTTATTTCATTGCTTTATATATTATTTATTAAAAATTTAATATTTATCTCGATCAAATTAAATCATAAGTTAGTTATAATTAATTTAGTTTAATGAATAAAAAATTAAAATAATTTAATATTTACTCTAATTAAATTAAATATTTGAAGTTATGATTAATATAATTTAATGAATTAAATAAAATATTAAATGATGAAATATTTGTCTTAATATCAAATCAAATTATATAATTTATTAGTTATAATTAATATAATTAAATGAATCAAATACATTAAATTGAAAAATAATTTAGTTAATTTATATCTTAAGGACACATTTTAAAAATATTTATTTTTCAATAATTTTTATAAAATATTTTTTATAATATTTTTAACATATAGTCTAAAGACACAATTATAATAACCCATTAAAAGGTACTTAATTAGTTATACAAATAATTAGTGTAATTGATTTAGTTTAATAAATTAAAAGAAATAAATGTAAAAGGAAGAGATAAAGAAAAAGTGAAATTATAAACACGTGTAGCCATTAAAAAGTAATAAAAAAAGTCTTTTTTAATTTTTTATTTATTAATTATTAATTTATTATAATTAATTTCACAACATTTATTATACGTTATTCATCTTACAAATTAATATAATTAACTAATTGATATAACTCATTTCGCTATACTTTCTAAATAAATAATTAAAAATGTACGTCTCAATTTTTTGTTAAAGTATAATAAAATAAATTACATAAATCGAGTAGATATAAATCTGAAAATTATAAAATTTTATTAACAACTCAAATAAACTAGTACCATAAAACTAAATTTAATGTCTATTTTAAAAATAATTACTGACCTTTTATTTTTTAATTATTAATAATTTAAATAAAGTAATACCCTATAACTTATTTTGTTATCTATTTTAAGTAATTATTAACATTCTATTTTTTTAATTATTTGCTTGTTTTATTTATCATTTATACTTTCAATCAATTATATTAATAAATAAATAACTAAATCAACTCCGATTATACTTAGACTATTCAACAATTCAATATAATCTTTTTAATTTGGAATTAACTACTAATGATAGAAAATAAAAAATTTAGAGTAATTCAATGTTATGAACATTAATTTTTATTGTGAAATAACCTAAAATCATAATAAAATTTATTTTTAAAGAAATAATCAAGTATTATTGTTAATTATGAAATTATCTAAAATTATAATGCATTTTATTTTTAAAGAAACAATCATCCACTAATATCTATAAATAGAAACTATCGTCAAAATGCTTTGATTAAAAATATGAGGAGTTAATTACTATTCATTATTAATAATATATTGATTATATCAAAAAGTAAAAATATAATTTTCTGCATTGACACAATTAGAAGGATTACCATCATGAGTAAAATTTTGTTAAAAAGATATTTTTCTAAAATAAATTTATTTAGAGAAATATAAATTGGTTATTAATAACCGGTGCCATAATCATATAATTATCATATTATTATTATTATTATTATTATTATTATTATTATTATTATTATTATTATTATTATTATTATTATTATTATTATTATTATTATTATTATTATTATTATATTTTCGATTGATAATTGATAAGTAGTTTAATAATGCATTATATATTGATTTTATATAATGATAATAAAGATATTTTCCTAAATTAGTATAATTATGCATTATTTTTTAAATGCTAATTATAATATAATTATAATAAAGATATTTTTATAAAATAAAATTAGAAGAGAAAATAGTGCATCCATTTTGGCAGAAAAATGGATTCATGAGAAATCGACACCTCACTTTCATTAGTTGGGGAAAAATCCAGTTTTAGTATATTAAGTAGATAAGTAAATAGATAGATAGATAGATAGATAGATTCTCTCAATATCATAAATACAAAACAGAAATACCTACAAAAAAAGATTAAAATAATTTTTCAATATTCTCCAAGATTACTCTCTTTATTTTTTTTTTCTCAGTGACTTTTTTTAATACCTCACATATTTACATTTTTTCATTGATTTAAAAAACAAAGAATGATAAAATTGAATAACAAAAAAATCAATGTAAAACTATAAAAGAGAAAAAGGTTTAGTTCAAAAGTTATAAAGATTCAAACAGTGTATTCATTTTCCGTGTTTTAATTTTCGATCATTTATCATTTTAAATAAGAGTAAAATTTTTAAAATTTGAGTTTGGTTAAATTATTTTGACTTTGTTCTTTTTTTTTCCAAAAATCAAAATAAAAATGCAGAAAAGAGATAGGATAACAACAAGTGACTCATGGTTTGTAGAGTTGGCGTGAATCAATATATAGCTGCTTCTCTTTCTCTTTTTTTCTTTGACTTTCAAAATCTAAACCATTGATTAATTATTTTGCTCCACATTTTAATTTTAACTTTTAATTTACAGCAGAAAAAGATAACCTCCATAAATAAAATTTGTTATGTTAATATTTTTTATGATTCAATTTTTTATTTAATTTTTGCTTTTGGTATTATTATCTGACTTTTTTTTCTCTTTACTACTTAGACTTAGTGATAATTTTTTTTCACTTTGATAGAATCTTAATATAATTATTTTTATTTTGCTTTCAACAATTTTTTCTTTCTTATTTTGATATCAACAACAATTTTCATAGGCCATATGAAAATGAAATATTTGCCATTCGTCTTGAATCTAATTAATTTCAAATTTATTGAATTTCACCTGCACAAAAATCATACACATCATACATATTTTTAGACTTTTAACTCAATCATTAATCTTTGTCGTCGTCGTCGTCGTCATCATTATTATTATTATTATTATTATTATTATTATTATTATTATTATTAAACTTAACACTTTAGTTGACTATATTATATTAAAATTCTTATTAATATATTTCTATCTTTTATTTAAAAATATAAAATATTGATGAAAATCAGACATTTCTAAATTTATTCATATTATATTATTAAAGAAGTGTTTGAATAATTTAATAAAGTGACTCTTCTTCAATTTGACCGACCATATATATTAATAATGAGAATTTTGTTCTCTCCATTCTCTTCGTCTTCTTCTTCTTCTCCTCTTTTTTCGTCATTTTTCATTATCATTACTTCTATATCTTTCTTCTCTTTTTTTTTCATTTAATTTTTTTCTATCTCTACCTTTCTTTTTCTCCTCTTCCTCCTCCTCTTTCATCAATATTATTATTATTATAGTCTTCTTTTTATATATATAATAGACAAAAGAAAAAAAATAAAAAAATAAGAAAAAATATAAAATTAAAGAAGATATTTTTTGTGCTTTTATAGTAAAATTTGGGTGTAACAACTAAGAAATTTATGTGTTATTATTAAAAAATTTCAGCATATTTTTATTTTGATAAGTTATACATAATTCAATACTTTTTTTTCTCTTCTTCTTCTTCTTCTTTTACATCATTATTATTCTTTTTATTCATCTTTTTCTTCTTATTTTATCTTCTCAAACTTCTTATTTTACTTTGTTAACAAGAATAAAAATAAATAAAAATTAAAAAAAAGCACATAAAGCAACAAAATTACTAGAAAGAAGATGAACCTACATTCATTCAACTATAAAAAAAGAAAAAAAGAAGAAAAAAATTGTAGCATTAAAGAATATATTTTTGTACTTTTGTATCAAAATTTTCATGTAAAACTACAAAATAGATGTATCAATGTTAAGAAATTTCGGTGCATTTTTATTCTTATAAGTTACGCATAATTTAAAATTCTTTTTCTTCCTCCTCCTATTTTCTGTTGCTTCTTTTTCTTCATTTTCTTCTTCTTTCATTTTCTTATAATTCTTCTTGTTTCATTATCTTAAAAATAATAAAAACAAATCAATGTTGCTAGGAAGGAAAGAAGAAAAAGAAAAGCGCAAAAAGAATATATTTGCATTAGTGAAGCACATGTGTATATACGCTCGATGTAATGAAAGTATTTTTTGTTGGATGTAGACTAACTTAGTTCGACTTAGAGCTTGTTAGGGTGAGTTTATAATAAAAAATCTTGTTTTGATTTATCTTTTTTTTTAAAAGATTTTATGAAAAAATAAAAGTAAATTTATGTTCGAATATCTCATGCAAAATAATCTTTTCATCTATCAATTATGTTTGGATATAATAATATAAAAATACTTATTTATTTATTTATTTATTATTGGGATTGTTTAGAGGCCATTTGTAAAAAAGATCTTTTTTTTAATAATTTTTTTAAATGATCTTTTATAAAAGTAAAAGTAATTTTATGTTTGGATATCTCATGTAAAAAGATATTTTTATTTATTAATTATATTTGGTTAAAATAAGATAAAAGTATTTTTTTGTTCATCTATCATGTGAAAAATATCCTTTTTTAGGAAAAAATATCCTTTAAGAAGGATATAAATTATAGTTTTTCAAAAAATATGTTTTTTTAATTTTTTTAGTACTTTTATTTTTACTATTAGAAATTTGTCAAACACACAAAATATACAAAAAAAAAATTCATTAAATTATTATTTTTTAATCAATTCAACGGTGTCCAAATAAGTACTATATAAAGAACATCTTTTTTTTTTCAAGAAAAAAAAAGTCTTTAAATTATAAATTTTTAAAAAAGATGTTTTTTATTATTATTATTTTTAGTACTTTTATTTTTATTATTAAAAATTTGTCAACTATATTAAATAATAATTTTTTTATTAAAAATTATTTTTTAATCGAAATAATGACACTCAAATTAATATATAATTGTAAAAAAATTTAAATATATAATGAGATAATAAAAATAAAATATCTTATAGACCTATTTTCAAAAATATCCGTCCCAACATTATCATATACGGATCAACCATATAATTCTTGAGGAGAGTATAACAGGGTTAAAAAATTAAATAATCTGATTTTTGTATTTTTTAAAAATCAGATAATCTATTTTTTATTTGTTAAATTATAATCATCTCATATTTTATAAAAAAATTATAGACAATTTACAATTTAAAAAAATATTATTATTAATCTAATATTAAAAATAAAAATATAACATAACAGAGTATAACTTTTTATATTAATCTTTTTTGAGAAAGAGACGTGTTATTTTCAAATTGTAATGACTCTATTTTTCACATTATAATATACTTTAGAGTTTGAAGTATCATTACATGCATACACTCCCTTCATATTCATGGCAGTTGGTATAGCCTTAACTATAACAATCCTTCATATTCATACACCTTCCTTCTTAATACAACCACTACATTAGAAATTTATTACTAGTAAGCTTTCTCTATATTTTGATTTTATGTTAATCTATTTTTATTTGTCTAAATAAGAGTACTTTTTACCCCATTTTTTTTTGAGCTAGTTTAGTAACATAATGGTTTTGCTGTCTATAGATTTAAATTATTTAAAGTTTAAATTTTATTTTAGAAAATAAAGTGTAATTTTTTATTTTTGAATAAATTTTTTTATATTTATTTTTTGTTCTACTTATAAAACAAATTGTGAGAGATTAATTTTACTCTTTAAAGTAAAATTCAAACTTTAAAGAATTCAAATCCTATGAATTTTGGTTCGATTTTTTGGAACTCATTTCTAGCTAGCATTATTTTTTTTTAAACTCAACACTTTAATTGATTATATTATATTAAAATTTTTATTAATATATTTTTATCTTTTATTTAAAAATATAAAAAGTTCATGAAAACCAGACATTTCTAAATGTATTCATATTATATTATTAAAGAAGTGTTTCGATAATTTAATAAAGTGATTATTTTTCAACTTAACCGACCATATATTAATACTGAGCGTTTCAAAATTCTATGTCTTCAAAAAATAGCCTAATCTCATAATGTGTGTTTTTAATAAAAATTTATAAAATAAAAAAGTTAGTTGTTTTGAACACAAATATTAGATTAAATGTAAAGGAGAGTACATAGAAAATATTGATTAAAATAAAAATTTGTGACGGTATAATAATTTCATAAAAATATTAAGTTTGTAATATAATTTATTTCATTAAAATTTATTATTATTTTATAATAAAATTTAATATTTAAGTTATTTAATCAACTAAATTTAATTAAATTGTTATAATCTAATTTATTTTTAGGTACCACTACTTTTAATAAACTTTTGACTTAACATGTGAATATATATAACTGCATTCTCTTTATCGTATTCTTTTTCTTCTTCTCTTTTTTCTTCATATTTCTATTTTATCATAGTTCGTCACCGTCGTTACCTCCATCTTATTCTTCCCTTTCTTTTTTCATTTGAATTTCTTCGATCTCCACTTCCTCCTCCTCCATCGTCATTATTATCATCATCATTTACTTCTTATATGTTTAATAGAAAACAGATAAAAATAATTAAAAAAATGAAAAAAAAATATAGTATTAAATAAGATATTTTTGTACTTTTGTAACAAAATTTGGGTGTAAAAATAAAAAAATTATGTGTTATTATTAAGAAATTTCAGTATATTTTTATTCTGATAAATTTTGCATAATTCAATACTTTTTCTCTTCTTCATCTTTTGTTTCTTCATTTTCTTTCTTTATCTTCGTTATTTTTTTTATTCATCTTTTTTTCTTATTTTTCCTATTTTACTCTGTTAATAAGAATAAAAATAAATAAAAATAAAAAAATAAAAAGTACATAAAGCAACAAAATTACTAAAAAGAAGAAGAATCTACATTCATTCAACTATAAGAAAGAAAAAAAATAAGAAAAAAATTACAGCATTAAATAATATATTGTTATACATTAGTATCAAAATTTCGATGTAAAACTACAAAATAGATGTGTCATTATAAAGAAATTTCAGTGCATTTTTATTTTTATAAGTTATGTATAATTTAAAACTCCTTTTCTTTTTCCTCCCATCTTCTTTTGCTTCTTCTTCTTCATTTTCTTCTTCTTTCAATTTTTCATAATTTTTCTTGTTTCATTCTCTTAAAAAGAATAAAAAAACCAATGCTGCTAGAAAGGAAAGGAGGAAAAAAAAGTCCAAAAAGAATATATTTGTATTAGTGAAGTACATGTGTATACACGCTAGATGTAATAAAAGTAATTTTTGTTGGATTTGGACAAACTTAGTTCGATTTAGGGCTTGTTTGGGTGAGTTTCTAATAAAAAAATCTTGTTTTGATTTATTTTTTTAAAGATTTTATGAACAAATAAAAGTAATTTTATGTTCAGATATCTCATGCAAAATGATCTTTTTATTTATCAATTATGTTTGGATATAATAATATAAAAATATTTATTTATTTGTTTATTACTTGGTTTGTTTAGACACCATTTGTGAAAAAGATATTTTTTTAATGATTTTTTTTAAATGATCTTTTATAAAAGTAAAAGTAATTGTATGTTTGGACAATGTAAAAAGATATTTTTATTTATTAATTATATTGGGTTAAAATAAGATAAAAGTATTTTTTTATTCATCTATCATGGAAAAATATTTATTTTTAAGGAAAAAAAATATAAATTATAGTTTTTTAAAAAAGGTATTTTTTTATATTTTTTTAGTACTTTTACTTTTACTATTAGAAATTTGTCAAACACATTAAAAAATACAAAAAAAAAATATTATTATTTTTTAATCAATTCAATTGTGTCAAAATAAATACTATGTAAAGAACATCTTTTCTTTCAAGAAAAGAAAATCTTTAAATTATAAATTTTTGAAAAAGATGTTTTTTTAATTATTTTTAGTACTTTTATTTTCATTATTAAAAATTTGTCAACTATATTAAATAATTTTTTATTAAAAATTATTTTTTAATCAAAATAATAACCCTCAAATTAATACATAATTGTTAAAAAATTTAAATATGTAATGAGACTGTAAAAATAAAATATCTTATAGACTTATTTTTAAAAATATCCGCTCAAACGTTATACGGATCAACCACATAATTCTCGAAGAGAGTATATCAGGGCTAAAAAAATTTAAATATCGAAATGAAATAAGTGATATATCTTGACGTTATAATTTTTTGTATTTTTTAAAACTATGTAAAGTATACAAATTGGAGGAACGATTCTGTTATTTGTGTTTAAAAATTAAAAAAATTTGGATACACAAATCGATCCCTTCAATTTGTATTTAAAAAATTATTTTTTTTATTTTTTAAATACAAATTGAAAAATTTGAGTATAAAAATAATCTGATTTCTATAATTTTTTAAAAATCAAACAGTCTAATTTTTATTTGTTAAATTATAATCATCTCACATTTTATAAAAATATCATAACAGTTCAAAATTAAAAAATACTATTATTAATCTAATATTAAAAAAATATAATATAACAGAATATAACTTTTTATATTAAATTTTTTGGAAAAGAGACGTGTTATTTTCAAATTGCATTAACTCCGTTTTCCAGATTATAATATACTTTGAAGTTTGAAGCATCATTAAATGCATACACGCACTTCCAAAACCGAAACCTAATATGCTTTGAAGTTTGAAACATCGTTAAATGTATACACGCAAATCGAAACCTAATATGCTTTGAAGTTTGAAGCATCATTAAATGCATACACGCACTCCCAAAACTGAAACCACCGTAAAAGAACTCTCTCATCTCATGGCAGTTCGCAGCCTCAACTAAAACAATCCTTCATATATTCATGGACCTTCCTTCTTAATACTATCACTATATTAGAAATTTATTACTAGTAAACTTTCTCTATTTTTTGATTTTATGTTAATCTATTTTTATTTGTTTAAACAATAGTACTTTTTAATTTTTACCCTATCTTTTTTGGAACATAGTTTTGTAACACAATAGTTTTGCTGTCTATGAATTTAAATTTGGATTATTTAAAGTTTGAATTTTATTTTAGAAAATAAAGTATAATTTTTTATTCTTAAATAATTTTTTTTTCATATTTATTTTTGGTCTACTTATGAAACAAATGGTAAAAGATTACATTTTATTCTATAAAATGAAATTAAAACTTTAGAGAATTCAAATCCTATGAATTTTAGTTCAGTTTTGTGAAACTCATTCCTAGCTAACATTATTATTTTTTTAGACTCAACACTTTAATTGATTATATTATATTAAAATTTTTATTAATATATTTTTATCTTTTATTTGAAAATATAAAAGGTTGATAAAAACCATACATTTCTAAATGTATTCATATTATATTATTAAAGAAGTGTTTCGATAATTTAATAAAGTGATTATTTTTTAACTTGACCGACCATATATTGATATTGAGAGTTTCAAAATTTTACGTCTTCAAAGAACATACTAATCTCATAAAGTGTGTTTTAATAAAAATTTATAAAATAAAAAGTTAGTTGTTTTGAACACAAATATTAGATTAAATATAAAAGAGAGTATATAAAAAATATTGATTAAAATAAAAATTTGTGACAGTACAATAATTTCATAAAAATATTAAGTTTATAATATAATTTATTTTATTAAAATTTATTATTATTTTATAATAAAATTTAATATTCAAGTTATTTAATCAACCAAATTTAATTAAATTGTTATAATTTAATTTATTTTTAGGTACTACTACTTTTAATAAACCTTTGACTTAACATGCGAATATATATAACTGCATTTTCTTTATCGTATTCTTCTTCTTCTCTTTTTTCTTCATATTTCTATTTTATCATAGTTCGTCACTGTTACTACCTCTATCTTATTCTTCTATTTCTTTTTTCATTTGAATTTCTTCGATCTCCACCTCCTCTTCTTCCATCGTCATTATTATCATCATCATCTTCTTCTTATATGTATAATAGAAAACAGATAAAAATAATTAAAAAAATAAAGAAAAAATATAGTATTAAATAAGATATTTTTATACTTTTGTAACAAAATTTGGGTGTAAAAATAAAAAAAATTATGTGTTATTATTAAGAAATTTTAATATATTTTTATTCTGATAAATTTTGCATAATTCAATACTTTTTCTCTTCTTCATCTTCTGTTTCTTCATTTTCTTCTTTTTTATTATCATTATTTTTTTTATTCATCTTTTTCTTTTTATTTTTCCTATTTTACTCTGTAAACAAGAATAAAAATAAATAAAAATTAAAAAAAGCACATAAAGCAACAAAATTACTAGAAAGAAGATGAACGTATATTCATTCAACTATAAGAAAGAAAAAAAAAGAAAAAAATTGCAGCATTAAAGAATATATTTTTATACTTTTGTATCAAAATTTTCATGTAAAACTACAGTATAGATGTGTCATTGTAAAGAAATTTCGGTGTATTTTTATTCTTATAAGTTATGCATAATTTAAAACTCCTTTTCTTTCTCCTCCCATCTTCTGTTGCTTCTTCTTCTTTATTTTCTTCTTCTTTTAATTTGTCATCATTTTTCTTGTTTCATTCTCTTAAAAAGAATAAATAAAAATCAATGCTGCTAGAAAGGAAAGGAGGAAAAGAAAAAGCCCAAAAAAGATATATTTGTATTAGTGAAGCACATGTGTATACACGTTGAATGTAATGAAAGTGTTTTTTGTTGGATTTGGACTAACTTAGTTCGATTTAGGGCTGGTTTGGGTGAATTTTTAATAAAAAATTTTGTTTTGATTTATTTTTTTAAAGATTTTATGAAGAAATAAGAGTAATTTTATGTTCGGATATCTCATCCAAAATGATCTTTTTATCTATCAATTGGATATAATAATATAAAAGTACTTATTTATTTATTTATTATTGGGTTTGTTTAGACGCCATTTGTAAAAAAGATCTTTTTTAATGATTTTTTAAAAAAGATATAAATTATAGTTTTACAAAAAAAGTATTTTTTATTTTTTAGTACTTTTACTTTTACTATTATAAATTTGTCAAACACACTAAAAAATACACACACAAAAATTCATTATTTTTTTAATCAATTCAACAGTGTCCAAATAAGTACTATGTAAAGAACATCTTTTCTTTCAAGAAAAAAAAGTATTCAAATTATAAATTTTTGAAAAAGATATTTTTTATTATTATTTTTAGTACTTTTATTTTTATTATTAAAAATTTGTCAACTATATTAAATAAATTTTTTATTAAAAATTATTTTTTAATCAAAATAATAACACTCAAATTAATACATAATTGTTAAAAAATTTAAATATGTAATGAGACCGTAAAAATAAAATATTTTATAGACCTATTTTAAAAAATATCGCCCCAACATTACGTTATACGGATCAACCACATAATTCTTGAGGAGAGTATATCAGGGCTAAAAAAATTTAGATATCAAAATGGAATGAGTAATATATCTTAACATTAAAATTTTTGGTATTTTTTAAAAATATGTAAAATATACAAATTAGAGAGATCGGATTCTTTTATTTGTGTTTAAAAATAAAATAAAAATTGGGTACACAAATCGATCCCTTCGATTTGTATTTAAAAAATTAATATTTTTAATTTTTTAAATACAAATTAAAAAATTCGAGTATAAAAATAAGATAATCTAATTTCTGTAATTTTGTAAAAATCCGACGGTTTAATTTTTATTTGTTAAATTATAATCATCTCACATTTTATATAAATATGATAACAGTTCACAATTAAAAAAATACTATTATTAATCTAATATTAAAAATAAAAATATGACATAACAGAGTATAACTTTTATATTAATTTTTTTGGAAAAGAGACGTGTTATTTTCAAATTGCACTGACTCTATTTTTCATATTATAATATACTTTGAAATTTGAAGCATCATTACATGCATACATGCACTTTCAAAACCAAAACCACCGTAAAACAACTCTCTCATTTCATAGTAGTTGTAGCCTTAACTATAACAATCCTTCATATTCATGGACCTTCCTTCTTAATACTATCATTACATTAGAAATTTATTACTAGTAAGCTTTCTCTTTTTTTTTTATTTTATGTTAATCTATTTTTATTTGTCTAAATAAGAGTATTTTTTACCCTATTTCTTTTTGGAGCCTAGTTTAGTAACACAATGGTTTTACTGTCTATGGATTTGGATTTGGATTATTTAAAATTTGAATTTTACTTTAAAAAAGAAAGTGTAATTTTATATCTTTGAATAATTTTTTTATATTTATTTTTTGTTCTACTTATGAAACAAATGGTAAGAGATTATATATTATTCTCTAAAGTGAAATTCAAATTTTAGAGAATTCAAATCCTAATGATTTTGGTTCAGTTTTGTGGAACTCATTTCTAGCTAGCATTATTATTTTTTTTTAAACTTAACACTTTAATTGATTATATTATATTAAAATTTTTATTAATATATTTCTATCTTTTATTTGAAAATATAAAAGATTGATCAAAACCAGACATTTCTAAATGTATTCATATTATATTATTAAAGAAGTGTTTCGATAATTTAATAAAGTGATTATTTTTCAACTTGACCGACCTTATATTAATATTTAATACTGAGCGTTTCAAAATTCTGCGTCTTCAAATAATAGCCTAATCTCATAAGGTGTGTTTTTAATAAAAATTTATAAAATAAAAAAGTTAGTTATTTTGAACACAAATATTAGATTAAATGTAAAAGAGAGTACATAAAAAATATTGATTAAAATAAAAATTTGTGACAGTACAATAATTTCATAAAAATATTAAGTTTGTAATATAATTAATTTCATTAAAATTTATTATTATTTTAAAATAAAATTTAATATTTAAATTATTTAATCAACCAAATTTAATCAAATTTTTATAATTTAATTTATTTTTAGGTACCACTATTTTTAATAACGTTTGACGTAACATGCGAATATATATAACTGCATTCTCTTTATCGTCTTCTTCTTCTCTTTTTTTTATATTCTATTTTATCATAGTTCGTCATTGTCACTACCTCCATCTTATTCTTCTCTTTCTTTTTTCATTTGAATTTCTTCGATCTCCACCTCCTCTTCCATCATCATTATTATCATCATCATCTTCTTCTTATATGTATAATAGAAAACAGATAAAAATAATTAAAAAAAATGAAGAAAAAATATAGTATTAAATAAGATATTATTGTACTTTTGTAACAAAATTTGGGTGTAAAAATAAAAAAATTATGTATTATTATTAAGAAATTTCAGTATATTTTTATTTTGATAAATTCTGCATAATTCAATACTTTTTCTCTTCTTCGTCTTTTGTTTCTTCATTTTCTTCTTTTTTATCTTCGTTATTTTTTTATTCATCTTTTTCTTCTTATTTTTCTTATTTTACTCTGTTAATAAGAATAAAAATAAAAAAATAAAAAGTACATAAAGCAACAAAATTACTAAAAAGAAGAAGAATGTACATTCATTCAACTATAAGAAAGAAAAAAAACAAAAAAAAATTACAGCATTAAATAATATATTTTTATACATTAGTATCAAAACTTCGATGTAAAACTACAAGATAGATGTGTCATTGTAAAGAAATTTCAGTGCATTTTTATTCTTATAAGTTATATATAATTTAAATCTCCTTTTCTTTTTTCTCCCATCTTCTGTTGCTTCTTCTTCTTCATTTTCTTCTTCTTTCAATTTTTCATAATTTTTCTTGTTTTATTCTCTTAAAAAGAATAAAAAAAATCAATGCTGCTAGTAAGGAAAGGAGGAAAAAAAAAAAAAAGTCTAAAAAGGATATATTTGTATTAGTGAAATACATGTGTATACACGCTGGATGTAATAAAAGTAATTTTTGTTGGATTTGGACAAACTTAGTTCGATTTAGGGCTTGTTTGGGTGAGTTTCTAATAAAAAATCTTGTTTTGATTTATTTTTTTTAAAGATTTTATGAACAAATAAAAGTAATTTTATGTTCAGATATCTCATGCAAAATGATCTTTTTATTTATCAATTATGTTTGGATATAATAATATAAAAATATTTATTTATTTGTTTATTACTTGGTTTGTTTAGACACCATTTGTAAAAAAGATATTTTTTTAATGATTTTTTTAAATGATTTTTTATAAAAGTAAAAGTAATTGTATGTTTGGACAATGTAAAAAGATATTTTTATTTATTAATTATATTTGGTTAAAATAAGATAAAAGTATTTTTTTATTTATCTATCATGGAAAAAATATTTATTTTTAAGGAAAAAAATATAAATTATAGTTTTTTAAAAAAAATGTTTTTTTTATATTTTTTTAGTACTTTTACTTTTACTATTAGAAATTTGTCAAACACACTAAAAAATATAAAAAAAATTATTATTATTTTTTAATCAATTCAACTGTGTCAAAATAAATACTATGTAAAGAACATCTTTTCTTTCAAGAAAATAATATCTTTAAATTATAAATTTTTGAAAAAGATGTTTTTTTAATTATTTTTAGTACTTTTATTTTCATTATTAAAAATTTGTCAACTATATTAAATAATTTTTTATTAAAAATTATTTTTTAATCAAAATAATAACCCTCAAATTAATACATCATTGTTAAAAAATTTAAATATGTAATGAGACTGTAAAAATAAAATATCTTATAGACTTATTTTTAAAAATATCCGCTCCAACGTTATACGGATCAACCACATAATTCTCGAAGAGAGTATATCAAAGCTAAAAAAATTTAGATATCGAAATGGAATAAGTGATATATCTTGACGTTATAATTTTTTGTATTTTTTAAAACTATGTAAAGTATACAAATTGGAGGAATGATTCTTTTATTTGTGTTTAAAAATTAAAAAAATTTGGGTACACAAATCGATCTCTTCAATTTGTATTTAAAAAATTATTTTTTTATTTTTTAAATACAAATTGAAAAATTTGAGTATAAAAATAATCTGATTTCTATAATTTTTTAAAAATCAAACAGTCTAATTTTTATTTGTTAAATTATAATCATCTTACATTTTATAAAAATATCATAACAGTTCAAAATTAAAAAATACTATTATTAATCTAATATTAAAAAAATATAATATAACAGAATATAACTTTTTATATTAAATTTTTTGGAAAAGAGACGTGTTATTTTCAAATTGCATTGACTCCGTTTTCCAGATTATAATATACTTTGAAGTTTGAAACATCATTAAATGCATACACGCATTTCCAAAATCGAAACCTAATATGCTTTAAAGTTTAAAACATCATTAAATGTATACACGCAAATCGAAACCTAATATGCTTTGAAGTTTGAAGTATCGTTAAATGCATACACACACTCCCAAAATCGAAACCACCGTAAAAGAACTCTCTCATCTCATGGCAGTTCGCAGCCTCAACTATAACAATCCTTCATATTCATGGACCTTCCTTCTTAATACTATCACTATATTAGAAATTTATTACTAGTTAACTTTCTCTATTTTTTAATTTTATGTTAATCTATTTTTATTTGTTTAAATAAGAGTACTTTTTAATTTTTACCTTATTTTTTTTGGAGCCTAGTTTTGTAACACAATGATTTTGCTGTCTATGAATTTAAATTTGGATTATTTAAAGTTTGAATTTTATTTTAGAAAATAAAGTATAATTTTTTATTCTTAAATAATTTTTTTATATTTATTTTTGGTTCTACTTATGAAACAAATGGTAAAAGATTACATTTTATTCTATAGAGTAAAATTCAAACTTTAGAGAATTCAAATCCTATGAATTTTAGTTTAGTTTTGTGAAACTCATTTCTAGCTAACATTATTATTTTTTTAGACTCAACACTTTAATTGATTATATTATATTAAATTTTTTATTAATATATTTCTATCTTTTATTTGAAAATATAAAAGGTTGATAAAAACCATACATTTCTAAATGTATTCATATTATATTATTAAAGAAGTGTTTCGATAATTTAATAAAGTGATTATTTTTTAACTTGACCGACCATATATTAATATTGAGAGTTTCAAAATTTTACGTCTTCAAAGAACATACTAATCTCATATGGTGTGTTTTAATAAAAATTTATAAAATAAAAAGTTAGTTGTTTTGAACACAAATATTAGATTAAATATAAAAGAGAGTACATAAAAAATATTGATTAAAATAAAAATTTGTGACAGTACAATAATTTCATAAAAATATTAAGTTTATAATATAATTTATTTTATTAAAATTTATTATTATTTTATAATAAAATTTAATATTTAAATTATTTAATCAACCAAATTTAATTAAATTGTTATAATCTAATTTATTTTTAGGTACTACTATTTTTAATAAACTTTTGACTTAACATGCGAATATATATAACTGCATTCTCTTTATCGTATTCTTCTTCTTTTTCTCTTTTTTCTTCATATTTCTATTTTATCATAGTTCGTCACCGTCGTTACCTCCATCTTATTCTTCTCTTTCTTTTTTCATTTTAATAAACTTTTGACTTAAATATGCTTTGAAGTTTGAAGCATCATTACATGCATACACGCACTCCCAAGACCGAAACCACCATAAAAGAACTCTCTCATCTCATGGCAATTCGCAGCCTCAACTATAACAATCCTTAATATTTATGGATCTTCCTTCTTAATAATACCACTACATTAGAAATTTATTACCAGTAAGCTTTCTCTATTTTTTTTTATTTTACGTTAATCTATCTATTTTTATTTGTCTAAGTAAGAATATTTTTTTCCCTATTTCCTTTTGGAGCCTAATTTAGTAACACAATGGTTTCTTTGTCTATAGATTTTGATTTGGATTTAAATTCTCTAAAATTTGAATTTTATTTTAGAAAATAAAGTGTAATTTTTTATCTTTAAATAATTTTTCTCTCATGTTTATTTTTATTCTACCTATAAAACAAATAATAAAAAATTATACTTTACTCTTTAAAATAAAATTCAGACTTTATAAAATTTTCTATGAATTTTGGTTCAGTTTTGTAGAACTCATTTTTAGCTAGTATTATTATTTTTTTTTAACTCAACACTTTAATTGATTATATTATACTAAAATTTTCATTAATATTTTTTTATCTTTTATTTGAAAATATAAAAGGTTGATGAAAACCAAACATTTCTAAATATATTCATATTATATTATTAAAGAAGTGTTTCGATAATTTAATAAAGTGATTATTTTTCAACTTGACCGACCATATATTAATACTGAGAGTTTTAAAATTCTACGTCTTCAAAGATAGCCTAATCTCATAATGTGTGCTTTTAATAAAAATTTATAAAATAAAAAAGTTAGTTGTTTTGAACACAAATATTAGATTAAATGTAAAAAAGAGTACATAGAAAATATTGATTAAAATAAAAATTTGTGACAGTACAATAATTTCATAAAAATATTAAGTTTGTAATATAATTTATTTCATTAAAATTTATTATTATCTTATAATAAAATTTAATATTTAAGTTATTTAATCAAATTGTTATAATCTAATTTATTTTTAGGTACCACTACTTTTAATAAACTTTTGACTTAACATGCGAATATATATAACTGCATTCTCTTTATCGTATTCTTCTTCTTCTTCTCTTTTTTTCTTCATATTTCTATTTTATCATAGTTCGTCACCGTCGTTACCTCCATCTTATTCTTCTCTTTCTTTTTTCATTTGAATTTCTTTGATCTCCACATCCTCCTCCTCCATTGTCATTATTATCATCATCTTCTTCTTATATGTATAATAGAAAATAGATAAAAATAATTAAAAATAAGAAAAAATATAGTATTAAATAAGACATTTTTGTACTTCTGTTACAAAATTTAGGTGTAAAAATAAAAAAAATTATGTGTTATTATTAAGAAATTTCAGTATATTTTTATTTTGATAAATTCTGCATAATTCAATACTTTTTCTCCTTTTCATCTTCTGTTTCTTCATTTTCTTCTTTTTTTATCGTTATTGTTTTTTCTTTTTTTATTCATCTTTTTCATCTTATTTTTTCTTTTTAAACATTTTTATTTTATTTTATTCTATTGACAAGAATAAAAATAAATAAAAATCAAACAAAGAAAAAAAATACATAAAATTACAAAATTACAAGAAAGAGGATAAATCTACATTCATTCAACTATAAGAAAGAAAAAAGAAGGAAAAAAAGAAAAAGAAAAAAATGTAGCGTTAAAGAAGATATTTTTATACTTTTGTAGTAAAATTTCGGTGTAAAACTAAGAAATTTATGTGTTATTATTAAAAAATTTCGGTGAATTTTTATTCTTATAAGTTATGTATAATTTGAAACTCTTTCTCTTCTTTCTATTCATTTTCTATCGCTTCTTATTCTTCTTATTTTATTTTTCTCATAATTCTTTTTGTTTCATTTTTTTAAGAGGAATAAAAAAAATCACTGCTACTAAATTACTAGGAAGAAAAGTAGGAAAAGAAAAAACACAACAATAACAGTAGCAATAAAAAACAAACGATAGAAAAAACATAAATGCACAAAAGAAAAAGAAGAATGCAAAGAAGACGGAGTAATGCAAAAAAAAATATATTTGCATTATTGTAGCACATGTGTACACTCCGCCGCGTGCAATGAAAGTAATTATGTTATATTTGGACTAACTTAGTGCTTGATTGGGTGCCGTTATCTTTGATAAAAGTAATTTTTTTTAAATGAAAAAATATTTTTTTTAGCGTATTTGGTAAATTTCTAATAGTAAAAATAAAAATACTAAAAAATATATATTTTTTTATAAGCTCTAATTTACATATCTTTTTAAAAGATTTTTTTCTTTTTAAAAAAGATATTTTTCATGTAATAAATAAACAAAAAGTACTTTTATATTATTATATCCAAATATAATTGATAGATAAAAATATCTTTTTACATGAGATACCAAAACATAAAATTACTTTTACTTAAAATATTTACTCGATCGAAAAAGATCTTTTCTTAAAAATTCACACAATCAATTCTTAGTTAGACCTATGGTTTTTTTGAGTGAACTTCTAAGAAAAGATATTTTTTTGAGTTATATTTTTTTTAAAAGATTTTACAAAAAAACGTAAAAGTAATTTTATGTTTGAATATATCTCATGCAAAAAGATCTTTTTATCTTTCAATTATGTTTGGATATAACAATATAAAAGTACCTTCTTGTTTATTTATTATAGGCTTGTTTGGACGCCATTTGTAGAAAAGATATATCATTTATAAAAGTAAAAGTGATTTTATATTTAGATATCTCATATAAAAAATTATTTTATCTATTAATTATATTTGATTAAAATAAAAAAATACTTTTTTTGTTCATTTATCATGTGAAAAATATATTTTTTAAAAGAAAAAGATCTTTTAAAAAAAATATAAATTGTAGTTTCTAAAAAAAAATCTTTTTTAATTTTTTAAATGCTTTTATTTTTATTATTAAAAATTTGTCAAACACACTAAAAAATAAAAAAATATTTTTTATTAAAAAAGATTTTTTTATGAATTTAATGACTCTCAAATAAGTATTATATAAAAAATATATTTAAAAAAAAATCTTAAAAAAAATATAAATAGTAACTATTTAAAAAAAATATTTTTTATTTTTTTAATATTTTTATTTTTATTATTAAAAATTTATTAAATATATTAAAAAAATTTTTATTTAAAAGATAATTTTCTAATCAAAATAATGACACTCAAATAAATATTTAATTGTTAAAAAATATAAATATATAGTAAGACTGTAAAGATAAAATATCTTATAACTTATTTTCGAGCGTACAAATTGAAAAATAATTGCCATCTCTAACTTTAAATCCTAACAGCGGCGTTTTATAAACCAACATTACCTTATAAGGGATCAACAACAAAATTCTTCGGGAAACAGTATAAGTTAATCTTTTTTGAAAAAAAAAAAGCGTGTTGTTTCCAAATTGCATTGGCTCCCTTTTCCAAATTATAATCTGCTCTGAAGTTTGAAGCATCATTACATTCATACACTCCCAAAACCGAAACCACTCCAAAAGAACTCCCTCCTTCTCTCGTCGCTCTCGCAGTTTGCAGCCCCAACTATAACAATTCTTTGTATTCATGAACATTCCTTCTCCTGCATTAGAAATTTATTATTAGTAAGGTTTCTCTACTTTTTGATTTTATGTTAATCTATTTTTATTTTTCTAAATAGGAGTAATTTTTCCCCGATTTTTTTGGAGCCTCTTTTCGTACCTCGGTGGTTTTGCTGTTTGTGGATTTCGATTCGGTTTGTGGAACTCCTTTCTAACTAGCATTAATTTTATTTTATTTTAATTGTTCTTTCCTTTTTGGCTTTTACGCTGAAGTTGAAAAGTGAAAACCCTCTTAATCTCTTGTGCATTGCTTTGGACTGCGTTGATTTGGCTTGCATCGTGAGTATTTCTCATGTGAAGTTCTGAATTACGTTGAAAACTGCATGTTTCGTCGTTTGTTATTTCCCTAGGGTTCTGATATAAGTATTATTCTGTTATGCTTTACAGGCAACAATGTGCTGCTAAACAGATGGCAAATAGTACATGTTCTAGCTCAAGTTCAATGAATTCAAAACAGAAGCCAATAAAAGAAAAGAGTGTGAAACAATTGACATTTGAAGCTAAGGAAGTCAATGACAATGAAGAGCACGATTTGGGAACTTCACACTTAGAAACAAAGAGAATGGATGCTCGTTGGTACCGGTCTCTGTTTCGAAAACCAAAAAATGGTAAGGTTGAGGTGCCTCAAAGGGTTCAACCTGATATCTTTAGAAACGAGACAGCACAAATGCCAGAGTCAAGGAATCCATTACTGGATGAAGATTTAGTTAGGAAGGATGTTGGGCATGATGGAGAAAAATCGACTCATTCTAAGAGAAATGGAATCATGTTGGACACGGGTTCAGATCTTTCTACCACATTGGCTGATGATGATGATTGCAACCTCATCCCTTCAAGGTTGCGTGACAATATTGTAGGGACTGGTGGGTCATGTTCCAAACGGAGAAGGTACTTGTTGGGAAATGATATTTGAATCTATGAATTAATTTAGTTATGTAGCAGTGATTCTGAATTAGAATGAAATTGGTGTTATATTCATTCTGATCCTTAGATGTGATCTATTTCTTTTGCCGTGCCAAGCAATATTTTTAGCTAAATTCATGACGAAATGAGAAATTTCAATACAAACATCTCTTACCCTTCTTTCTGGTTTCTGATGGTGTTGTGTTCTCTTGTCAAATTAGCATATGTGATTGTGGAAAATATGTAAACATGTGCGGGCTAAATTGTTCTTGTTGGATTATATTATAAGCACATTATTTCAGGTTGTTTGTGGGTTTAAAGCCTCAATAATTGATTCTTTTCATTGCAGGTTGGATTGTGATCCTGTGGTCTCATCTAACCCTTCTACAACTGAGGTTGGTTGGATTTAGTTTTTCCTCATTATTCTTTTTCATCTTTGCTTAACGTTTATTAGAAAGACTTTGCAGACTATTTCAAGCTCATAATTTAGATCTATTTGTGAAACCATGCTGAACTGATGACTCTTAATTATCCATGTTCTGGCATGGCAATTGGCACCTTGTTAAAATAGCTCATAATTTGTAAATCACAAGTGGCAAAACAGTTTAAAATGATAACCATGTGAAATCATTGATGTCTGTATTGTTATTATTCATTTGTGGCATAGTCCTTGGCTCCTTGCTCACATTACCTTTGGCATTAGCTTCAGGATGGAGTTGATACTGATGCAAGTGTGTTGCAAAAGGAATATCCTGTAAATTCACCAAAAGAAGTCACAAAGCACACCTGTCTAATTTGCAAGAGTGGTGGACAGCTACTGTGAGTACACTTCTTATAGTGTTTGGTTCATGCAAGTACTGTAACTTTTATATTAAATATTAATTATCTAGAACCATGATAGATGTGATGTGTTTATTTGATGCTTTTGTCTGAAATTATTGTTTTCACTATTTTGGCTCGTCTTGTAATTTTTTTTCTCCTTTCTACATTTTATAACTGCAGTCATATGGAGTTGTTAATATCTAGTTTGATGGTTTCAATAAAAAAGAAAGGAAGAAAAAAAAAACAAACAAGCTACTTTGTTGGATTTTATATGCCTTTTAAATTATTAACATCAATTATAATCAATTCAAATTAATATACTGACATGTAAACATAATTGATATACATGATATAAACTAGATTTAATAGGCATGATCATGCTTGGTAAGTCACCTTTTAGTTTTTTGAGTCGCACCTTCCTTTTCTTTTATTTGCTATGTATTAATCTGAATTGTTATTTATATTGAATAGGAATAGTTAGAAATTATATTAATTTTAAAAAAAAACTACAGTTTCTAACAATGAATATATAAACTAACTTGATACCAACCAAAGATTGGGTTATCAAAACTACTAGAAATGTGTATTTTTGTCAAGTGGACCTAGCCCCCTTAGACACCGTCCGAGCTCATACTTGGTAGTTTTGTAGGATGAACTCAATCTTTAATGAGTATGAAGTTAGTTCACCTCTTCAATGGTTAGAATAGGTTAAAGGAAACAGTGTTCAACCAAATCCTTTCAAGTGATATGCACATGCCAAGCTTAATAATGTGTAACATACTAACATCTTAAGTGCATAATTTAGACTTGACTGTGCGTTGCAGGTTTTGTGGTGGAAAAGGATGCAGCGGGTGCTACCATTCTTCTTGTCTTGAGCCACCCCTGGTCGATGCCTCCATTGGAGTTTGGTATTGCCATTTCTGTGTGAGGAAGAAGATTGAACTTGGTGTATATTCTGTATCGGAGGGAGTAGAATCAATTTGGGATGTCAAAGAAGTTTTGACATCAAATTCTGATGGTACAAATAATAAGCATTGCCCAAACTATTTTCCTTTTGAATGTTCCCTACTTCTGTCATTACTTTGAATACTTGAAACTCTTCTATATCTACACTTAGACTGTGCTTATGTATGGGGCATATTTAATTGTTTGTTCTTTGGTATCTCTATTAGGGTCTACTCTTGCTCGGAAAGAATATCTAGTGAAATATAAAGGCGTTGCTCATGTTCATAATCGATGGATACCAGAAAATCAGTTACTTCGTGAAGCTCCTTCACTTCTTAAAAACTTTAATATGAAAAATCAGGTTTTATTTTATTTCTTAATCTTTTCTTTGAGATTTATAATTGCTATGCTACTGTGATTGTATTTTGCTGAGAGTTCCGTTACTTCAGGACCGAAGGTTGAAGCTAGAATGGAGTCTACCTGATCGTCTGCTGCAGAAGAGAGCAATAATCCATTCCACACAGCAAGATGATCACAACATTAATGATGGAGTTCAAAACTTAAACTGTTGCTACGAATGGCTTGTGAAATGGCGTGGTCTTGGTTATGAGCATGCTACATGGGAGTTGGACAATGAGTTGTTTCTTCGTTCACCTGAAGGTCAGAGGTTAATCAGAGGCTATGAAGAGTGTTTCCAGAGAGCAAAGAGAGCAGCTTCTTGCTCCAGAGTAGATAATGTGCCACAGGTAATGTTCATGAACATGACTGTCATGAGTGTAAAGACGGATTATTTTAATTATGAACTAGATAATTTTTATGATAAAATGTTAATAATAATAATATCATGTACATCTAACACATAATTACAGATAACTCAACTATTTAGTAGTGATAGATATCAAAATTCCATAGTAGTGAAAATATTCATAATTAAATTTAATAATAATATCATAGCCAATAGTGTAAACTCTAATACGAGGCATACAGTCAATTCAATTTAGTCTGCAAATTCTAAAAAGCACAAATCTTTGTTTTCTAGTCTATAGTCATCTCATCCAATATTAGTATGATTAAAATTTGCAGCAAATTACGTTGTCCTTTGAGGTTTGATGAAATTTGTTGCATCTCTCTCTAATTACTTTGTAGTATGTGACATTAAACCTCTCTCAAACATAGCACTAATCAGCACCCAGAAAGAGGCCAATGTAGCCTGGTAAAATATATAGGGGTTGTGGTGAGTTTCACTAAACTTAAAGGGAGTTCAGTATACTTTGCTGTTAAATTTAGGGAGAGATCAGTAGATTCAGGGTTTGATGTACTGAAAAAAGGTTGAACTGGGGGTTGGCCTGGCTTAATTCTTAGTCTAAAGCCATTTTTCCAGTTGGATTGTGTGAGATGCGGTGCTGACCTGGTTTAAGATTTTGGATCCTGGATCAATCAAATTGCAACAGAATCATGATTCTGGTGCTGAAATGCTTAGCTGATTGAGGATTTATTAGCTTGCTTGCAATCTTAAATTGGATAGATAATCACTTTACATTGGAGCATGAGCAATCAGTCTGTGTGCTCCACATATTATACGTGAGAGGGTATCCTGGATTTTTTCTCTGGACCTAGAATATGTTTTAGCCTGCTTAATTAAAAGTGTGTTTCCTTGTATTCTTGCTCTAGTATTGTTTTCTAATACCTGATTCTGGTAACAAGATTGATCAACTCAAGGAGCGGCCGTCAAGTCATATTGCATATAAGTGCAAGTCGGACTCTTTCAAGTTTATTGAGTATTGGGTTCCTGTCCAGATATCTCATGTGCAGCTTGAGCAGTATTGTGCTACTTTACATTCAAATGCTTCAATTCTTCGTTCATCAGCAAAGACGGATATCGATGCCCTTCGTGACATTATTATTACGGCCCGAAAGGTTAGGCTGCACCTTCCGAGTTACTTTCATAGTCGATATAAGATTGACAATAGATATAGGTTTCATTCAGGTTCTAGCTATTTTATACTGTAATATGTATATATGTCTGCTGCTGTTGCTGTTGTTGTATGTATGTAATTATGTATGCATGTATGTTTGCACCATATTCAATTGGATGCTTATGGGAACGCTATTCTTATTCCTCTCTGGTCTGGATTATAATTTTATGATTTCAGGTATGGTTTATCAATTGTAATGAATTGGGAACATATTTAATTCATTAATGACTGGAACATCTTGTTTTAAATTCGTGTTGCTAAATTTTAGATCTACTTTAAACTCTAAAATGTTGCGATGCATATATGAAGTACATCTGGTGTTTCTAATTGAACTGAACATTAGAACAAATTGAAGACATTTATTTTTTGAGTTGAGTTGTGTTCCTGTAATTTTTCTCGAGTTTAATTCCAAATTTAAAGCTTTTGTATATTTTCTGAACAAGGTCATTTGTTGTTTGTATCACTTGACAGTGTTGTATTCATCCTTCTATTGTTGATCAAACACTGAAAAGTCGACTTACTGTTGGTCTTGATGAGGCTGAATTCATCGATGTTGATATAAAAGCAAGTGGCAAGCTGCAACTACTTGATTCGATGCTCATGGAGTTGAAGGCTAAAAGCTTAAGGGGTCTGATTCTTTTTAAGGTATGCATTTGTACTCTATCATCCCGTCACATCATCCACAGGTGTTTGCTAAGTATTTGTTGAACTTAAGTTCTAAATTCTAATCGTCATAGCGAAATTGTCTCTCCATATTTTCTACTTTCCTGGGTACTATCCTAAGCTTAAATGCTTATATGAATCAATTTCTATATTCAAAAACGCTTTTCCTTTTTACTTTAAATAGAAACATTGAAGTAGAGATTTCAAGTTTGTTTATATAGCATTGTGCTAATACTACTATTGCCAGTTGTGGCACATTATTGATCCTGAATGTAATTTTACTGCAAATTGTTTGCCCAAACCACAAAAAAAAAAAAAAAACTCCAAATCGGGAGGGATTAAATGTGGAAGTTTTAGGGGAATTGGATGGAAAATATTCTATCACAAATCATAAGTTCATAATACTGCATAAAATTACCTATTCAAAGAATGGAAATCTATTATATTCTGCTAACATTCCACTCCATCACAAAACACCAGTCCATACATGCAGATGTGAATCACATGATATTTTAAATTAGTTTTAGAGCAACATGTCAACAATTTTTCCATTTTTTTAAAAAATATCTTAGTACAGTGTTGCTTATTGAGTTCTCTTTATTTTTCTTCGCTTTATCACATATATGCGAGATGACTATCAGAAACACTTGGAAATATATTTTTATTTATAAATGCAATATACTTTTACGATTATGCTACATGTATACCAAAATCAATTACCAAAGTCAGCCACTAGTATAAAATACATATTGGAATACAAATACGCATTGAAAATAAATTAAACCACACGTTTATTTATACACATATATATTGGTGTCTGATTTTAGTGGCTGATTTTGGTATACGAATAGCATATTAAACAATGATTTTGAATTTAGTCCCTTAAAAAAATTTGCTTTGATTTTGGTCTATCTTAACTTTTTTGGTTTTTGTAAGTATTCCAGAATATGCTTTTTCTGCTAATTTATTATTATTATTATTATTATTATTATTATTATTATTATTATTATTATTATTATTATTATTATTATTATTATTATTATTATCTGCTATAGTCTTTATTGTTTACTCTATAAATATCACTCATTCATCACAAAATCAAAATCTAAGTGATAAGAACAACCTAATATATTGGGCTGAAGGGGGACAAAAACTAAACAAAAATGTTATAACTAAAGGTAAAATGCTGAATTTATTGGGACTAAACATATTCAAGGCCATTTTTATTAATGAATACAATAAAATGTGGCCAAGTTCTGAAGGCCTTGATTTTTTGCTTTGCATTCACTGCTTTCTCTGATTTTCTGATTCTCTTCTCGTTAATTGTGTTATCTTTGGTGAGTACATGAGGAGTGTGATATCTCCTTTTTCTCGTCCATTCTTTGCTTGAGGTTAGGTTGTTTTGAGTTATGAAATTGTTTTGGATTTGCAGTCTATTGGTGGTTCTGGGAGGGTTTCTGCAGGAGATTTTTTGGATGACTTGTTACGGATAAGATTTGGTCCAAACTCGTATGAACGGGTTGACAAAGGTCTTTTAGTGTCCAAGCAGAAAGATGCCATGAGGAAATTTAACAACAAGGATGATGGACGGTTTGTTTTTCTGTTAGATGCATGTGCCTGCCGTCCAGGCATCAGATTATCATCACTGGATACTATTATTATATTTGACAGTGATTGGAACCCAACTAATGATATAAGATCCCTTCAGAAGATAACAATTGATTCACAGCCCCAAGTGATAAAAATATTCCGCTTATATTCAGCCTTCACTGTGGAAGAAAATGCCTTGATCCTTTCAAAGCAAGATAGGATACTTGACAGCAATTTACTGAACATAAGCAGGACTACCTGCCAAATGCTGTTGATGTGGGGAGCTGGTTCCCTATTTGATGATTTGAAAATTTTCCATCACAGTGAAACTTCTGTTTTGGGTCAGAAATCTTCATCTGGGCAACAACATCTGACAGAAACAGTCCGTGAATTATCATCAGTACTATCTCAGGACGTTGAAACAAGAAACTGTTCAGTTTTATTAAAAGTCAGGCAAAATGGGTCAACATACCGGGCAGATTTTCCTTTGCCTGGTGAGATGAAAAATAAGATACTGGAGGAAGAGCTTCCCCATATTTTTTGGACAAAACTTTTTGAGGGGAAACAGTTTAAGTGGAAGTACTCTTGTAGTTCATCTCAGCGGAGCCGAAAGAGAGTAGATCTTTTTGATGGTAGTGGAGGTATATCAAAAAAGCGCCGGAAAGTGAAAAGCAATCTTATGGACCAGCCTTCTTCAAAATCTGAAGGTTTTAAGTTATCTACTGGGATCAAGACAGGTTAGTTTTAACCTCTGTTTTCACTCTTTTATGACATTCCTTGATCCATTGAAGTTGATAAATATGAGTTATTGTAGCCTTTTAAGATCCAGCAAATAATGTCTCTCAAATCTAGTGTAGTTCTTCTACTTGTGATGGTAACCTATTGCATCTTAATGTGTCCTTACACATTCTCTTTGCTTGATCAAACTTCAGATAGACTTGGATTTGATGATGTCGAACATGAGGAAACAACTAGACTGCGTGATGAGCAGAGGAGCTTATATCTTTCTCTGAAGCCAGAGATCAAAAAGCTTTGTGGTGTTCTTCTTCTCCCTGTATGGACAGTGCTTTTCTCTTTGTTGTTGTTTTACTTGTTTTTTGTTCTCTGCTGGTCCCTTTACTGTAATAAGATTGCAACGTTTCTGTTTTGGATAGAAAAGGAATTTCATTAAAGAGAAGAGCAGATATCAATGAAATTAACGATTTGTTATAATGAATTCACAGCACAACTTACAGAAGTTGGAATTTTGGACACTTTTTCAAATCTTCAAATTTTTTGTTGTTTAATTCAGTGTAGTTTTGGCCATCTAAATTAATGTTGCACACAGTTCTTCTAATTCAATCCTGCTTCCTTCATTTAGTAAAGAATGGCCTTCATATTTGGACTACCAATGAGTTTGGTAGCTTCGTTTGTTTTTTTTTTTTTGGGGGGGAGTGTTTGTACATGTCAATGTAAGGTCTATTATAAGACTGAATATGATGGTATTTTAACACTTACTATTTTTTTTTTTTAAATTTGCATGCAGGATAACGTCAGAGATATGGTTGATAATTTTCTTGAATTTGTTGTGAACAATCATCATGTCAACAGGGAGCGAGAACCAGTATCAATGTTACAGGCTTTTCAAATATCTTTGGTCAGAACAGCCATCCCCCCCCCCCCCCCCCCCCCCCCCGGGTTGTTGTGTGTGTGTGTATTCTATGCATCTAAGAAATTTCATTCAAGTTGGTTTTTTCCCCGTGAGTAGCTTAATCAGCTGAGGTCACATTGCATTAAGTTTAGAGCCTCATTGTGATTGGTGTACAGCATGATTATTATGGGTAATGAACTTGGAAGTATTTGTAAGCTTATTTATGGAAGATAATATAAAAGAAAATGGACAAAAATAGAATAGATATGAAGTGAGTTTATAACTTCCATTTCTATTTAATCAATTTATATTTTGAGAGAAAATCTCTACCTTTTTCCGTTGTCTACAAGATCTCACTCACTATGTTTTACCATCTTAAACAAGTGAGGCAGCTGAGGAATATTTTATACCATTTTTGTTGTTGAGGAATATTTGCTCCATTTTTTCTCTTGCCTAGTGACTATCTGGTTGCCATTTTAACAACTTATGATATGAATAGAATCTTTTCTGTTCTCTCACATTTTGTTTGCAATTATCCATACAATTTTTAATGTATTTATAAATCATTCTTATTTCAGTTATATATATATATATATATAGTTGTGCAGTAGTTTACCGGACTTTGTTTCCTGTCGTCTCTTACATTTTTTTCGCATGATTGCATTTAGTTTATAGCACTGATACATTTGTTGTGGTATTGTGTATATTTCAGATTTGGACTGTTGCTCCATTGCTAAAGCACAAAGTTGACCACAGGGATTCTCTTTTACTTGCAAAACAGCATTTGGATTTTGTCTGTAGGAAAGAAGAGGTGGATTATATCTACTCAGTTTTACGCTGTCTGAAGGGACTTTTTTTACATCGGATGGGAAATTCAAAGGATACTGGTTCTCCAAAATCTCCCGAGTCATCAAGGAAGGTTTATTCCAATAAAGAAGTAGCACAAGAGGTTGACTTGTTTAAAAATGATGTGTTCAGAAGTATTAGGGAAATACGGAAGAAGTGCCAAGAGCAGTTGAAGAAACTTAAACGGCTGCAACAAGAAGAGAAGGAAAGATTAGAAACAGCTTTTGAGGATGAAAAGGCTGAATTTGAGAAAAAGTACAAAATAGAGTCATTGGTTATTCGGACCTGCTCTCCAAATGATGTGATGAAGACAGAGAAGCTCAAAGTCTTGAACACTGAATTTGGTTCAAAAATTGAAGAACTAAAATGTGAGCATGAAACACGTCTAAAGGCTCTTGAGGACACACATATGGCTGCTAGGCAGAACTTCAAACATAGAGAAGATGCATGGGCACAAGATGTAGAGGATTGGGCAAAAAGTGAATTGTCAAACATAGATGCTTCAAAGGAACTTGGGACGGCAGTTGAATACACGCAGCTGTCTGATCAGGAAAATGCTCACAAGGGTTCAGAGAGTATGCCCCTTGTGTCTGATCATTTGACTGATGAGAAGGGTCATGATAATAACACAAATGAGGCCATGCCTAATGATGTTCAGGATGAAGTTCATTCTTCTACACACAATAAACTAGATGGGACTGTTTCAAGCCTGTCTTGTGAGAATGCCGTGCAAACTCATGGAGCTTATAATGGTTTGGATAATGCTACCACTGAAACTTCACATTTACCTAATGAAGGGATTGCTGATGGGGCCATGGCAGGCATAGTGAATAGAGATGCACCCAGAAAGCCTACCACCGTCACTGCTACTGATTGTCTGGAAAATGTTTCAGCTGATAGTCCTCCTCCATCTGTGGAGCAAGTAACTGATGGAGTTGCTTTAAATGAAATTTTAGATAGATGTGCCACCCCAGAAACTAGCCACGATCAGGGCAGAGTAAGCATATTGGGACGAGAGGTACCTGTGGAAGTGGAAACACATAGGATGGTCAATTTTAGTGAATGTCCCGTAAATGCTGCTGCTGTCAATCATTTCTCATCTGTGGATCAAACATCTGACAAAGGACCTATAAATGACCCAGATAGTACTGTCTCATCATTCAGGTGTTGTCAAGCTGATGGTCCTGATAAAAGTTCCCTTTCAAATCCACCTTTGGTACAACAATTTACTGATGTAGTCTCTTTGAATGAACCTGATGGAGATACTCATGAAGCGGCTGATTGTCATAATGATACAAGGCCTTCCACAGACACTTCTTCAGTGGATAAAAGTAGTATGATACCAGCCCAGCTGGAAGGAGTGCAGCAATCACCATCTCTGGAGGCCCCTCCTGCTCAGGATACTGCTGGAGAAGTGCAGAATTCTTCTGAAAGAGCTGAACTAGTACCTAATCTAGTTGGTGTTGTTCCAGCTAATCAATCAAATTCATGCATCCTGGAGCCTTCCGAGAATGGAGTTGAACATCAGCCGAACAGAAATGATCTCCCCCACCACGAAACAGAGGTTTCAGCTGTGGTTCCTAATCAGGATGTTGTGCAGGCTGACTCAAATTTAGAGCTTGGTTCACACTCGCAAGCAGTTGTGCACTCTGTCCTAAATTCAGGCCATGATTCACTTGGGCCAGTTGGAGTCATAAGAGAGGCTTCAAGTTCAAGCTTGAGAAATTTGTCAACTCCTTCAGAAATCAACAATCATCCTATACATACTGCAACTCATTCAGCTTCTAGAATGCCTCTGCCGTTGAGCGCCGATCCACTTAAAAATGAATTGGAAAGAATAAAAAAAATTATTGAACAACTGACCAAAAACCATGAAGAAATGGTTAGTTTCTGGTTATTTAATTTGGTTTAGTTATTCTTGTTTTTTTCTTTCTTTACTGATTATTGTAATTTTATTCTTGCTGGAGCAGAGATCTAAACTGAAGTCTGATTTCGAAAAGGAATTGGAGGCACTTCGTAGGAAGTATGATATTAAATTTCAATTGGTTGAGAATGAATTTCAACAAACGAAGAACAGGTTGGATTCAAGTTACCACACAGTTTTGGTAAATAAGATGTTGGCAGATTTTTTTCGGTCCAAATGCATGTATCGTAAAACATCTGATGCATATGGAGTGCAGCAAGGTATGTCAGCTCTCAAGACAGATTACTTATACTCCCTGACCGGATATCTTTGAGAAAAACCTAAACCAACTTCAGTTCCTTCCCAATTTCGTTTCTAGCAGCTGTGATAGTACTTGTCTTCCTTGCCATTTATTTGATCGTTTCACCCAAGTATTAAGCCTGGGTTTGAAAATCCTCTAATCATAGAAGGTCACTAAATAGGGTTCGCTTGCAGGGCTAGGTTTTTGGTTTACTGGTTTCATACCTTCCTAACCACTAACCAGCATTTTATTTCAGATGCAGGTGTTGCCCAGCAGTCGATTCAGCTTGCAAGACAACAAAGTGCTACTTTTCCTTCCCAGGTTGTTGCTGGTTCATCTTCCCGGGGACCACTTTCTGCCAATCTTCATAGTCCATCTGCTTTGGTTAGCTCTCAGAATTCGCTCCCACCTTCAAATGTTACTTACAAGACACCAAGTCCTCCTGCAAGACTTCCTCTTAACTGCAATTCTTCACCCTCAGGGAATTTTCCGATTGCCAGTGAGATGCGAGCCCCGGCACCACATCTCCAGCCTTTTAGACCCTCGACACCTATGCTGGCTCCTAATCACCCTGCTCTCCTTCATGGGATGCCAAATCAGGCTGCACCTATTAACATACCTGCGATTGCTCCCACATTGTCTTGTGTTCCAGCCCAACCAACTCCACTGACATATCAGTCTGATCCTCAGATGGCCCACCAGCCGAATAGCTCTGTTGGAACTGGTGGGTTTTCCACCCTTAACTTACGGACCATCAGCTTACATGCGAATGCCAACACTCAATCTACTGTTTGTCTTCCAAGAGTTCAGCCAAGTATGTCAGAAGTGGTTTCTTTGAACCCACCCAGAATTGGCACCAGTGTTAATGTGACTCCTAACTCATCCAGTCAAGCTGCATCTCTTGAATTAGTCTGTTTATCAGACGATGAGTGATGACTAACTCTAGATGAAATTTTGCATACTTGTCCTAACAATAGGCCACGAAATAGATTTTCTAAAGCCCTATTTTTTTATAGGTGAAAGCTTTTTAAATCAATTTAGGAGGGAAGGTATTGTTGGATCGATGGTGGTATCTGTATTTGATTTTTGGGGTTTTGGGTCCAACATTTGCTAATTATTGATTTTATGATGTACATATATGTAATTAATCTTACATGCAATGAATAGATGGATGTTAAACGAAGCATATCGGAATCTAATAGTAAACTAATGCAACTAGAAACGACCAAAATCTTACATCTAAGATCGAACAAATATTTTCCCGGAGTTTATTTAAAGTATTGGTTTGCGCGGTCTTGTTCGCTTGTGGATGGTTTTGAATAGATTGCAACGTGCACCAAACTACTGAGAGAATTATTGCCATGAGTGTATTAGAGACATTTTTCAATGTATACAATTAAGATTTTATATTTAAATACAGTACATTGTGACAATCATTTATTGTGGACAATCATTTCCACCTTAAAATTCTATATTAAAATACATTACAATAAAATTCTCAGTATAACTACTAAAGGAAACAGTTATGCATACCATACTAATCTCCAAGGAAAATCATGGTAATCATCAAACTAATAAACATTGAGCTACTTCTTGTAAGGCCTATCAGGAGCTCCAACATATGGGAAGAGGAGTGCAATCCCAGTCCTTGAGACATTCAAAGATTGGGTCTATTATCTTACCCTGGTTAATTGCATTGAAAACTTTATCAAAATCTTCACCAGGGGATTTAATCTTCTCTCCAGTTAGAAACTCTGTTCCCAGTTCCTCCCTCACAAACTTGTAGATTGGATAGGATCTGCACTGCTTAATTTTGTTAGGAGTTACTGCATTCCCTTCCTCAAAAGCATCCCTTGTAGCCTCAACTTCTTTGGGCAGCACCTTCTTGAGTTCCTCCTCAAAAGCGCCAATCTTTGCAAAGATGGTCGCGCTCGTGCTTTTCAAGCCATTGCTACTCCTCATCAATGCATGTTCCACAAGCACTAGCCTCAGTTTCTGCATCAAAGGGTATGCAGGATTACAGGGGTCATCAATATAGGTGAAGACATGCTCGCAATCAACCACTTTGAGCAAATCTTTCTCACAAGATTTTGAAGGATGAGGATGAAGCTCCCCATTGACACTTAGATTGAGGACTTTCTTAGCTACTCTGCTCACTGTGTTCTTAACTGTGATCTTCATATTATCCTCCAAATGCCTCAAATCTATAGCCTGACATAGAGCAACCAAGTAGGTTGAAAACATGAGCTTTAATATCTCAACAGCTTCAGCTGTTTTCCTAGCTGAGATCAGCCCCAATGAATTCACATCCTGGTTGTGTTGTTCCGCACTTTGCACATGATTTGTCACTGGGTTTGCCAGATACTGAAGCTCAGAACAATATGCAGCCATGGCTATCTCAGCACCCTTGAATCCATAATCCAAGCTAGGACATTGCCCCCCAGAGAGATTTGAAGGTAAACCATTGTTATAGAACTCATTGACCAACTCAGACATTTGTGCAAAGATGAGTTTTCCAATTGCAGCCAGTGCTAACCTTGTATTGTCCATTGAAACACCAACCGGTGTACCTTGAAAATTGCCACCATGCAAAGCCTTGTTCCTTGAAACATCGATCAAGGGATTGTCATTCACAGAGTTGATCTCTCTTTCAATGGACTTGGTTGACAAACGAATCACTTCAATTTGTGGTCCTAACCACTGCGGCGAAGTCCTAAGAGCATATCTATCTTGCTTTGGCTTTTGAAAAGGCTCAGTGTCATGCAATTTCTGTGCTGATTTAACATAAGCACTTCCATTCAAGATATGTTCCATGAGTGCTGCTGCTTCAATCTGACCAGGGTGATGCTTCAATTTGTGAGTCAAATGATCTGTAAACTCTGGCCTACCCTGCATCACTTCTGCGAAAATTGCAGACATGATTTCGGATAAGATGGTTAAGATGTTGGCCTCAAATAAGACTATTGAAGCCAAACCAGCACCAACACCAGTTCCATTGACAAGTGCAAGACCCTCCTTAGGCTGCAACTCGAAGAATTCGCTACCAATGCCGGCTAGATTGAAGGCTTGTTCGGCCGTGAGTGTATCGCCATTTGGACCGAAGGCCTTCGAATTAGGCCTTCCTGTGAGTAGTCCTGCTATGTATGAAAACGGAACCAAGTCTCCGGAGGCGGAAATTGAGCCACGCAATGGCACTACTGGTGTGATGTTATTGTTGAGGAGCTTTGCAATGGCTTCTAGAATCTCATATCTAATGCCAGAGTAGCCTTGAAGGAGTGTGTTGATTCGAACAAGCATTGCAGCCCTTGTTGCACTTTGTGGCAGAGTATGACATGATTCTTTGCCATTCCCAAATATTCCAGCATTCAGAAACCTGTGTCACAAAAATCAATCACATTTTTCTTAACAAAAGCCATTCACATAACCACTTCAATTACCATCATAATACCCTCACGCCATGGCTAGGAAGACTTTCATGCATCATGCACATATTCCCCTAATCCCATCATATACTAAAATGAAATACACGACACTTTATTTGTGAATCAAACGTTAAACAAAGTAGTAATTCTTAGGGCCAAAAGTTTTTAGTAATTTTAGGTGGTATTTGGCTAGGACAAACACTAAATTATTTTTAATAAATAAATTTTATTAATTTATGGATGTAAATTTTGATAAATGTAATTGTAAATTATATTGATTTTGTGGATATAAATTCTAATAAATATAGATATAAATTATATATTTAAATGTAAATCACTGTAAATATGGATGAATTATTGTTAACTAAATACTAGCTCAAAATTATAATATTTGCTGACTATACATCATTATTACAAACAAAATTTTAATGTGACTTCAATGTTTTTATAATTAGCTTGTAAGTAAGATAAGAGAACTTAAGTTCTTGACAATGACATAAGCTTTACCATAAGGATAAATCCTTAAAAAATATATTTTTATATTAGTATAATTCTAGACACACTATATTTTGATACATTAAGAAACAGAAATAGTAGAGTAGATATTATCACTCTGATTTTAATAGTTAACTTTTTATAAATTCATATAAACATATAATGAAAAAAAAAAAGAAAATGAATGTATAGACTTGACGTTATAAAAAATGGAAGTAACGTTATTATTCTTCTTCTTAAAAAACATTAGAATTCACTAATTGTAATTGAAATACACTCATATTAATAGAAATGTTGTGTGTTATTTATGTGCAAATATTAAGCGTTGAAGTTGTATTTATACAAGAATTTTTCCTCCTTAATTTAGGGAAAATCTTTACACGAGGTATAAACTTTATTTTAAATTTGTGAAAAAAAAGAAGAAAAAATATTTACGAAGAAAAGAAAAGTTATATAACAAAACAAAAATAGTAGATATACCTAATGAGCTCAGTTTGAAGGGCAACAGCTTGGGTAGTTCTCCGGTGTGAGGTTGCACCAAAGCCAGTTGTGACGCCGTAACAGTCTATCCCTCTCCGCATGCTCTCCATCACCCACTCACTGCTTGCTTCCACTCCCTCCCTCGCCCCCTCCTCCACCTCCACCACCCCTCTCCCCCTCCCCACCGCCACCCCCGCCACCTCACCAATCCTCAGCCTCTCCCCTCCCACCCTCACCACCCTCTTCCTGTAGTCCTCCACCATCCTCCTCACATCCTCAAAATGGCTCCCCTGCAATCCCTCCGCCGCCTCCTTCCACTTCAAAGCGTCCGCCTCCTTCTCCTTTCTCGCCACCTCCCCGTTACTACCGTTCTCTCCATGATTCCCCATCGTCATCAACAACAACAACGTAAATAGAAAAGATCAAGTAAATAGTGAATGTAGTATTAGAAACATTGTGCATGTGTTGTATATATAATGTAAGAGTGAGAGAGAGAGAGAGAGAAAGAGAGTTGGGTACGGAGAGAAGGGAGAACGAGGGATGCATGAGAAGTGAAGGAGGAGTTTGATGTTGAATTGGGAGCAACAAAAGCAATGGGAAAGGGGAACATTCATTCATATATGCCCCGTCCCCTTGAATCCAGGGAAACGTGAATTTACTGATCATTTCACATTTGTTATTCACTAACAAAATATAAGTTAAGATTTGAACCTTGGGTGTGGTTGTTATGAGACAAACATGTTTGCCATTCATACACTTGCAGAAAAGAGTCTTGCCAATGTGGGCCTGGTGGCAAGCCCAAAAAGTAAAATATTATTCACCGGTAACCAAATTTGTAATTTCATTGCAACTGAGGCCTAACTCAACTGGTTAAATCTTATGCCTCTTAATATGCTGTATTCGAATTTAAATTCTGGTGAGTGCATTAAGTGTTGAAGAGGCATCGATAAATTTGTAATTTCATTCTCAGTAAAGAAAAAAAAATTATCAGATTGCAGTCATTAATAAATTTGATTCATCCATGAAGACGCATTTAATTACAACTGTACTGTATATTTCATAGATCATTTCACATAAAAAATATTTTTTTATAATATTTTTTAATAGAATAAATTAAAGATTTTTTTTGTTTTACATAAATTGAACAACTCTAATCTTAAGTATTATATTACAAACACACACATTCATCCACACACTTACAACTATATGAGTTTCTATATTTCACTAGATGGGTTAAATCCATGTTTTGAACCTTGATGTAACTGCATGGAAGCTAATAAATCTATCATTTGCGCCAAACTTCATCTGCACAAGACAATACTTTAATTTTCAATATTTATTTAAACGCATTAGTGAATTAACTATTACATTAATTTTTTTTAATTTTTTTTGACGGATATCACTAAGGTAGCATTTGTTTTTGGAGACAGAACATAAAAATATGGACAGTATATTTTTAAAAAGTGTTTGAAAGTAGAGACATGGATACTAAACACATTGTCTGAGACAATTTTTTATAATTTTGTAGGACAATGATGGATACGGAATTTGGAGGAGAAACACGAAGTTTTTTTATGATTTTTTTTCTTTTTGTCCATAGATATTTTTTATAGAATTTTTTATTGGGTTGGATAATTCATTCATTTTTATCGTTCTTACTTCAATATCATTTTAACATTGTATTATATTATTTGATTTGTAATAAAAATAATAACAAAAATAATTAGTCTTAAAATTTTTTAAAGATAAATATTATCAAAGGTAAAATTAATCTTTTAAAATATTAAAAAATAATTTATAAATTGTAACTGATTTTATATAATTTAAAAAAATCAATTTTTTGAAAAGAAAAATCAATTTTTAGATTAAAAAGGTTTGGTTTTCTAAATAAAAATAAATTTTTATGTGTAAAAGCTATTTTTTTCATGTAAAAATGGATTTTTTTTAAAACTTATTTTTTATTTAAAATTAATTTAACTTATTAACCTAAACGAAATTTTTTATTAATCGAACTTGGATTTATCTTTTTTGTTAATATTAACCATATGTATTCCTACATATTAATAATAAACTTAAAAATAAAATAATTATATTTATAAATTTTATTTTAATATAAATATTATCATATAATTTTTTATTAAATTTTTTTGTCCCTTCAAATGTTTTTTTTTCAAGTTCTACTCTCACTTTCTATTAAATTAGTTTGTACTTGATGCAGAAAATTTCGAATCACATGTCTATTTTAGTAATTTCATATAATATTTTAGTATTTTCCATGCGTATCCAAACATAATACTGTACATTATATTAGTATCTCGTATTCAAATACAACATACAAATAATAATTTTTAATATCTCTATCTTATTGTCTCTATCTCAATGTCATGTTCTGTTCGGTCTTTAAAAACAAACGCTAATTAAAAGAACTTAAATTGGTTATATTGAAAATTTTTGTTTTAGTATCTGGGCCAAATGGGGCTCGGTCCATTATCATTTTTTAATCAAATAGCATAGGCCCAAATTCATAATTTCAACATTTCCTACACCGCCACATGCCCACATCCAGTCCCACACAAAGTCTCTTTTTTTTATTCGGTAAAAAAAATCACCCGACCCGATTTATTGTCCAACAAAGAGGAAAAAAAAAAAAAAAACGATTAATAAAAACCTAGTTCTTGAACATCCCCCAACCCCCCCCCCCCAAAAAAAAAAAAAAAGAGGATAACAACATTTGTTAAAAAAATTTAATAATTTCAGTTCATGCATGAATGCCTTAAAAACCTTTTTCTTTCACCCTAAGGATCCTAGCTGAATTTCATTGATGGAAAACTCAATGATGTACTAAGCTAAAATAATGCAGAGAAATGGGACAAACTGACAAAGCCAAAGTCCTTGCTGAAGATGCAATAGTCAATAGTTATAGGACAGGGATCGAAATGGGTAAAAGAACAATAATTATTTGCCAAAATTATCTGATTAAAGAAAATGGCTAGGATGGCTTTTCATTAATTGATAATTTTGTTGAAAATTCAAAACATTCTACTATTAATATTTTTTTTATAGTACATCATATCGCCATTATATTAACCTAGATGTTAATTTTTTTCCTTGGTATAGATTATCAAAATTTTAAATATTTATCAATACTCTATAGCAGTGCTCAGATATTTTACATTATATTTTTACAAAGCATTATACTAGTAACTACTATGAAAAAGGAAGTGAAAAAAACTTCTAAATAAATTTCAGGTTGGCGCACGTCAAATAGAAACTACCAAAATTTTCACGCACTTAGAAAGTCTAAATTTAAATATGATTTGACCAAGCTGATAGTATATAATTAGACAATTTGTAACATGTAGCGTGAATCTAGAAGTTAATTTGAGTTGAACTGTCTAAATGCGTGATTGATATTAGTCGGAAACATTATACCCTTTTTTATCTGATTTTTATATGGTTGAAGAAGCAACCCAATTGCCAAATCAAATTTTTGTTTCGAAATGTTCATGTTGTATTTTTTTTAGTGCTTCACTAAATGGTCATTGAATTTGTCAATTATTCTTGGCTGACTTATGAAGTACGGATATTTATCTGAATTATTGTATCAATATATCTGATATATTTTAAATACAGGAGCGGTGCTATGTAAATAGAAAAAGGAAATAATAGTTCCTCTAATTTTAATTTTTTATATATAAATTTTAATTTAAACTCTTTTAAAATTTTATTTTAGTTTTATTTTATTGTGTAAATATTTGTTATTTCTTTTAATATTTTATCTAATTTCGTCTTTATTTAAACACGATAATCATTGACACTTATTTGACACCCGTATTTTGTATGTCCAAACTATGTTTTGATAAAAAAAAATAAAAAAATCTTTTCTGAATACGTTTGAACATAGTTAATTAATTCTTAACGTATATTTTTAAAATGAGTTTAAAAATAGTATATATTATTAATTGTTAAAATAAAATTTTAAATATTTTATATAATTAAAAAAATTAAAAAATTAATTTATATTTTAATATCAATAAAATATCAAAATATCATTATAATTTATTTAAAAAATATTGTATATTTTATATATATATATGTGTGTGATGTCTCTCCCTATCTTATAAAAATTTTAAATTTACATATTTACGTATTTTGTGTTGTGTTGTGTTCCATATTCATATCCGTATCTACACACCATAACAAGGTTTGGCACATTGTATTGTAGACGTATTTCATTTTTACGCTTTCAAAAGCTATGCTTGTGCCATGTTTATGATTAAAATAGATCATTATTTGAAATTAAAAGTGGTGATTTTGAAATTAATTTGGTCGTTTTCCGCTGCATGTACTAGCTCATGTTTTTTTGTTTATTATTTTTCTTGCCTTTTCAAACCATAGGTAACAATGCAAGTTGCATTTTTAGATTTAGAGTACTGTGTATATATAGTAATATTGTATAGCTGTATTGCAATTCAACTAACGATAACTCATATCAGTCATATGCTATATAGCACTAGGATTGGAAAAAAATCAAAATAATTATGTAAGGGTGATAATGGATAGTGTAAGTTTAATTTTAATTTTATTAGTGGGTTGAGATTTTTATATAAATTCAATTCTATCTTATTTATAGATTAAAAATATTTTAATATATATTTATGTATCACTTTTTTAAACTCATTCTTACAAATATATATTGGCATATAATTAATATAGATAACATATATACTTAATAAATATCTTTATTAAATTAATTATAACGATTAATACAAGATAATCTCATAAGTATAACCTGATTATAGTAAGAATTTTCATAAAAATAATTGACTACTAATTTGAATATAATTGATATAGTTAAATTGATACAACCTATAAGATTGAGAATATGTAGCAATTATAGCAATTATTATATCAATTATAATAATCATTCACGTGACTTCATATATAGTAATTTTTGAATTATAATTGTTACATAATTACTGTTGAATATTATTTAATTTTAGATATTTTATAGGTAATATTCATTATCACATGAATTATCATCATTATTCAATAATAATAATAATAATTTTAAATTTATATAATTGGTAAAATTCTAATTCTCATTCGTATGTAATAATTTTATTAGTATGTATTCACAGTTTTAGTCAATAGATAATAATAATAATAATAATAATAATAATAATAATAATAATAATAATAATAATAATATTATTATTATTATTATTATTATTATTATTATTATTATTATTATTATTATTATTATTATTATTATTATATGGACATCCAATTAATTAGTTAACAAATTGAATTTGGCTTATGGAGTTTTATTTTCTACTCAAATTTTTAATCATTAGTGATTTTATTTTTAATATTTACAGTAAATTTTGACTATAAAAAGAAAAAAATTAGTATTGATTGTTTCCTATTTTATTTATTTACAGTCTAATTAAATTTGATATAATTATAATAAGTCTCTATAATTATAGTAATATAAAACTGTTTCATATATAACAATAATATTATACATATTTATATATCTCCACTTTTATCTCTTTTTTCAGAATTTTGACATATAATTAATATAGATAAAATATAATATTAAACTGCTTTGTTATACATATATATATGAAGTTATAAAATAACCCGTATAATTTATATGTATGGCATAATACGTATGTCAAAAAAAGATTCCATACTTTTTGTTAACCATTGTTTTGTCATACGAAATTGATTGAATAATTTCTATTTATATAATTTTTTTTCTATTAGTAGCAATTAGTATCTGCATTAAAAATTCATACTGTTTGTAATTATATATATATATATATATATATATATATATATATATATACTTAATATACTAAAATTGGGTTTTCTTCCAACTAATGAAAGTGAGGTGTCGATTCCTCGTGAATCTATTTTCCCGCCAAAATTAATACACTATTTTCTCTTCTAAATTTATTTTATAAAAATATCTTTATTATAATTATACTATAATTAGCATTTAAGCAATAATACATAATTATACTAATTTAAGAAAATATCTTTATTATAGTTATATGAAATCAATATTTAATACATTATTAAACTACTTATCAATTATCAATCGAAAATATTTTTGATCATTTTAATTATATTGATAATAATAATGATAATAATAATATAATATGATAATTATATGATAATGGCACCGGCCATTAATAACCAATTTATATTTCTCTAAATAAATTTATTTTATAAAAATATTTTTATTATAATTATATTACAATATTATAATAAATATTTAATGAATAATGTATAATTACACTAATTTAAGAAAATATCTTTATTATCTATCTATTCTATTCTATTCTATTCTATTATATAAAAATAGAATTTTTGTATTTAATAATAGAACTGATGTGGCATGCTCTTGAGGTGTTTCCAAATCTATTTCATTTAATTCGTCAAAGCAAATCAATTATAATTAATTAATTATATCAATTAATTAATTTGATTAGCCATTCAAATCTCACAATTTATTATAATTTATATAAATTAATTAATTATAATCAATATTCAATGCGTTATTAAACTACGTATCAATTATCGATATTTTTCATGGTTCTGAAAATCGGACCGGACCAGCCGGTTCAACCGGAAAAATCGGGAACCGGTCAATTAACCGGTCCGGGTAAGCTCAAAAACCGGCTAGCAAAAAACCGGTCGAACCGGCCGGTTAACCGGTAAACCAGTCGAATTGGCCGGTTAACCGGTAAACCAGTCGAACCGGCCGGTTTTTAACGGTTTTTTAACGATTTTTTATTAAATTAATATATTTAAAATTATTTTTACGTTTTTTAATAATTTTATTTAATATTTAATTAAACCGATTGAACCCCGGTTGAACCTCGGTCGAACCATTGAACTATTGAACCAGTAACCTCACCGGTTCATTGACTGGTCCGGTTCTCGCAACCTTGATATTTTTAATCATTCTAATTATATCAATTGATATAGTTCTAATCTACATTTAAGTATAATAATTTTATTAGAAGATAGTTGATGCACATATTAATAGTGACCTATTTACTTTGATATCAATTAGTGGATAATAATAATAATAATAATAATAATAATAATAATAATAATAATAATAATAATAATAATAATAATAATAATAATAATAATAATAATAATAATAATAATAAAAGGTCTACATGGTACATGCATTATATTTTAAAAAAGGTAAAATATATTTAAAAAAATAGGATATCAATAATTAATTGTGATTAATATCAACATCAATAATTAATTCTTATAATTATTTTTGTACGACTAAAAGTTTCGTATAGTGTTTTTTTTTATGTAGAATAAAAAAAGTTTGTGATTCATAACATTTTCATAAAGTTTTATCGTATGAACACAAGATTAATTAGATAACAAATTGAATTTTAATTAATATATTTTATTTTCTGTTCATATTTTTCATTAATTATCTTACTTTTTATATTTACAGTAAATATTGAATGTAAAAAGAAAAAAATAATATTGAATGTTATATATTTTATTTATTTAGAGTCATAATTAAATTTGATATAATTATAGCAAGTATCTAGAATTAATAATAACATGATACTACAATTTTAAGTTGTATAATATAATAAAAAAATGTATCAATTTATGTATGCCTCCTATTAGAACCGTCAAAATTGACTAAACTCATCGGACCAATCCGTTTACCCATTTAAATGGACGGACTTTACCTCTAAAATTAAACCCGTTTAAATTTCGGGCTAGCCTGTGTGCTAAATGGGTGGCCCGTTTATTTTTTTTTACATTTTTTTCAAAAAAATCAGTACTTTTAGTTGATATTTCTCTCAATTCGACCTGAAAATCAGACCTATCAGCTAAAAAAATATTATTTTTAAAGATTTTTGACCTAAAAGTGGTATTTTTTGTCAAAATATTTTTCAAAAAATAAAATTAAATGATAAACGGGCTGACCCGTTTAACCCATTGGACTGACCATAAACGGTCCGGGCTAGAAATTAAAATTCTGGCCTGCGAATAAAGTGGGCTTAAACGGGCTAGCCCATTTAACCCACTGGCTTAATGGGTTGGGCCTAAATGGACCGGACTAGCCCGTTTGACAGCCCTACTTCCTATATAGCAATGATATTATATATATTTAAATATCTCCTCTTTTAGCTCTTTTTCTAAAAACATTGGCATATAATTAATGTAGATAACATATATATTGAGTAAGTATCTCTATTGAATTAATCATAAAGGTTAATAAAATATAATGAAATAAATTTCACCTAACTGTAGTAAGTATCTCCATTGAAGATATTTGCTAATTATTACCGTGTATAATTAGTGTATATATATAGAGAGAGAAGGAGTAATAGTGAATTGTTACAATTATTTAATTTATCATTTAAAAAATTCGTACCTTGGACATAAATTTTCTTCTGTTTATTATTTTTCATACCTAAGGGCTACTAATTACGATTCTATCAACAGTGTTACCTATGGTACGGTAGATTATGTAATGAAAAAGTTTAAAAAATAAAGGCAAGAATTATAAGGTTATGGAAAGTCCCAGACAAATTTGACAAGAACAAGACGACTTATGTAGAAATGGTTCTCATGGATGATAAGATAAGTTGATTATTTTCCATGATTCTTTCAAGTGATGCTAGGTCCATCTTATAAATATTTTTTGTTTATATTTTAAATTTATTTGACAAGTAAACCCTCGCACGAATAAAAGAAAGTACGATTTTATAAATTTATAAGTGTTAATAGTCTTTATATTTAATTTGTTTAATAGTGTGATAATATAGCTAATATATTTGTTGGTGGATTTAACTATTATTACTATATTATTTATGATCACATTCAGTATACATGTGTGATTTATTGAAAAAAGTACATTATTAAAACCGATTAATAACTATTTAAGAATTAATCCAATTAACACCGAATTTAAAAAAAAAACAATGCATAATATGTTACTTTTTTATTAATCAAATTATTATAATTTAAATTAATTTTTAAAAAATAATTTAAAATTATAATTTCAATCTTCTCACGTGCATGGCACGGATGATTATACTTGTTTGATCTTATTTGTAGGATACAAAATATCTTTATATAAATATATAATACATATATAAAATGTGAACTGATTAAATAGAATTGAGAATCAATCTTCTACTCGCACTCTATCTAGATCGAGTTAAAAATCCTATTTAACCAGAATAAATTAAATTAAATATCTATAAGTAGAGTGCATGTTAGTGCCCCTATAATTATGGTTCCAATACTTCGAATACAGCCATAACAAATTTTTGCAAGGGTTGATATTCTTAAATCATTGGTTGAGATAGCATTTTCAAATCATTTATGATTCATAAAATTTGAATTAGCCACGATAAAATTAACTTTAGTGCAAAATGTATTGATTTTTATTGAAGTTAAATATATATATATATATATATATATATATATATATATATATTCTTATTCATTTGTCATATTTACCTATTATTATTCCCGAATCAAGATAGATCATATACGAAATATCTATATGGAGATAATTTTTTGCATGAACTTCCGTATTATTTTTTCTCCTCTAAATTACGCCACTTTTTAATTTAGATATGGGAGGAGGAATAGTGTAGGACAGGATTATGGAGTGTATGGGTGCTTTATGCAGTTGTGGTGTCAAGAGCAAATCGGACCGTCCGATTTGTATTTAAAAAATAAAAAAAAAATTGCATTACACAAATCAGACCGTCCGATTTGTATTTTAAACAATTAAAAAAAATTTAATATTAAAATCAGACCATCCGATTTTTGTTTTTAAAATTAAAAAATTTTAAAAGTACAAATCGGACCATCCAATTTTTCCTCCCTCACAAATTAGACCATCCGATTTGTGTTCAAAATTTTTTTAACAAATAATTATTTATTTATATATAGAACATAAAAAATAAAAATAAAAAATGTATGCAACTTTTTTTTTCATGCCAAGACTTTATCACCTGCAAATATATATATAAGAAGGTAAAAATTCAGTTACACTTTATATAAAATTGATAGCTAAAAGTCGTTAGATAAAAATTTAGTCAAATCAATTAAATCATCTAATAACTCTTAATTATTAATTTCACGTGAAGTCGACTGTACGTAAATTACAATTTGGTTGGTGCATAAATATATAATGCACAAGGCGCCAACAATATAATCCATACTCATCACCACATAACTGCCGTTTGAATTGACTTTTTTATTCTCTATTTAGGTCACACACCACCTTCGTCATTATCATGCATGCTTTGCTTTATCTTATCTATACCTTCTTTTTTATTTTTTATTTTTTTATTTTTTGAGTTATCCTTTAAATTTTGACACGAGAACGCTTGCGCTCTATCATTCAATTTTCCCTACCTTTCCCCTACCAATCCATTTAATTTTGACAACTATCTTATACCATTCATTTCACCTACTTTTCTCCCAGTATATAAAGCATTCTATCCCTACTGTTTACTAGCACTTTTATAATAAATTTTTTTTTACGTACATATAAAAAATCACTCATTATATATTTATAGATACATATATATTATTTAATTTATTTATAAAATATATTTTATATTTAATATATATTTTATATAAATAACTAATTTAGTAACTGATTTTTTTTTATATATAACATGATTATTATTTTATAAAAATAATCTTAGACATAATAAAAGTATAAAAGTAAAAAAAAAATATTTAAATAATATTAAATATTTTTTTTCATTTCTTCTCAAGGAATCACTGTTAATATACTATAGCAAATTTATTGAGTTTTTTAATTTTGATATGGGGAAGAAGCTGGTGTTTGGCAGCGTTATGGAATTTTGGAGTGTTTGACGAATTTGTGACGGCATTGTAGAAAAAATCGGTGGTACCGATGGGGGAGATAGAAATCGGTGGGACCGATTTCAGGGAAGGGTAGGGGCGCAAATCGGTGGTACTGATTGGTGATCTACTTGCCACGCGTCGCACATGCAGCTGGCCCGTGACTCCTTATGCGTTGTTACCCACTCAAATCCGGATACCCCTATCTCTTTCATCCTCCAACACTTTCTCTTTCACTCTCAACAAACACTTTCCCTTTCTGCTTCCTCTCAACCCCACTCAATCCCACCATTTCACCATTGTTGGACCACAATTACCTCAGTTGAAAATTTTGAAGAAAAATGCCAAAAAAAGGAAAACCAAAGAAGTAAATCAACCGAAGCTTCACATTGTTAATTATCTTGGAGATCCAAATTATATAAGTTTTTATTTTTTAATAATCTTATTTAATGATAATAATAATGATAATTTTAGATTTTATTAACAGTACTTCTTCTGCATTTTGGTTACCCTGATCAACCAGTCACAACCATTCCCATATTCTGTACATTTTGCATAGAATGTCGTCGGTTCCGACTCATATACCCGATAGTCCACACCTCTCCGGATGGTATAATCTTTCATTGCCTTGATTACTGCCTCCCTTGAACTGAATTCCATCCCCACTGTGAACTCACCATCCGCCACAACAGGAGGGGCTGCATACAGCAACAGTAATAAATGCTTCATTAGGGTTTAGGGCTTACTATGTAAGATCGTTATAGTCTTATTTTTCGCTATTCCATTTACCCTAGACAACAACTAAATATCATTCACAACAAAGAACTATTAATTAATAAAAAAATCAAATGCTATGGTCACAAATGCCTGGTCACATATCACATACATTACTCATCTGACTTATCAATCTGCTACTTCAGAGATTCACATAACTACCTAGGTTTATGCACCTGGATTCATATATTGCGGAAACTCCGGTGCGTGCATAGCCTCCAAATCCAACGACCGCATGAAAGAAGGCTCCTGAAACGGATGCGGGCTTGCTAGTGCATTTGCAACTTCCGCCACATATGCGTTCATGGCGCCGCCAGCTTCTTCTTCGTCCTCACCTGGACCGACGATCTCATACTTTTAAATTCATCTTCGCTTTCACTATTATAATCTTCCAATTCAATGTTACGGTCCGCTTCAGATTGCTCAAACTCAATATATAACTCGATGCACGACATTCGGTGGCGATTTTCCATGTACATTGAAAACATTTCCTGCATACTTGCTTCGTCCATCACATACTTGGTCTGAAATTGAACAAACCCACCAAACACAGGTAAAGGATACCTGTACAGAATACACGATATTCTCCTACATCTTTGAGAATCTATCTTCTCACAAATCACACCTTTTAACTCCTCAAATGACAATGTGAACGGAACAACAACATCTAACGAATTTTCACACACAAATTGAACTCCCTCATATGTTTGTAATAAGATCTGTCCGTAATAATAAATTTTCAATACAACTCTATCATCCATAATACTAACTATTCTCAACCTCACAGAAATTTTTTTACAAAAATGAAGGAGAAGAATCAGAGAAGAGAAGAGAGGAGAAGAGGATGAACATTAGCTGACGAGGAAGAAATGGAGCTTCTGTAATATCAGCATCCGCTATTTGTATGGAATAAGGGCAAATCGGAGGGACCGACCGCTGCACCTCCAAATCGGTGGGCCCGATTGGTGCACCCCGATTAAAATAAAATTCTCTGCCTCCGGTAATCGGTGGGACCGATTACTGCACTCTTAGCAAATGTCTTCCACCACCCGCAAATCGGTGGCACCGATTTAAATTCCCTTAGCCTCTCCTTTCCACAAATCGGTGGCACCGATTTCACACCCATGAACCTCTCCCTCACACAAATCGGTGAGACCGATTCCTCCCAGCTTCAAATCGGTGTCCCCGATTTCTTCTCCCAAAATTCCAAAAAATCAACGCCGTCATAACAGTGTAAATCACCCTTAATCATCATATCCCAGCATAACTCACACCCCAAATCATATCTAAAAAACTCAGCCCAAATTTATTATAATGTTAACAATTTATCTATGTAAAGAAGTTTTGAAATTAACTTTTTCTCAACTAATAATGTTTAGCCAATATTGTTTTTCTCTCCCTTCCGATCCTTTCCCTCTCTTTCTCTTTTTCCTTTTTTTTTTGGTTGACTAAAAAGATTATTGAGAATATCAAGCATATAATATCTTTGTCAAGGAATCTGTTTTGTTCATGTACCGAAAAACATGGAATAAGAGAATAGAGATTTGAGAATGCAGCTAGGAATTGAAGGAACACAGCTAATAAATTAGGCACCTCAACAAACCTAACATAAAGAAGCTAAGAGAAATAGGGTGAGAAAGTAACAAAACAATGAACAGCACCCACTTTAAATTATTACATTAAAGACGGACACGCCATTATATATATTTGCCCAAACTTGAATTTCTTGTTCTTTCCCATACAACAGTGGATAGAGGGACCAAAAAAAACATGGGTTCCACCTTCGAAAATAGACATAAATACATGTCATGTCCAAGACCAAAAAAAAAAAAAAAAAACATGTCATGTTCTTTTCCATCTTCATGTAGAGAGAGAGAAATGTGATCATATATTAATACAAGTGTAATAATTCTTGTTATTCATGTGATAAGATTAAAATTATAATTTTAAGTTGTTGTGTTAAAATTAATTTAAATTATAATTTTTTAATTAATAAAAAAATAACATGCTATGTATTATTTTTTTTAATACAGTGTTAATTGTATTAACTGTAAAATAGTTATTAACCAATATTAATAATCTATTTTTTTCAATAAATCAAATATATATACTCAATGTGACCATAAATAATCTAGTAATACTTAAATTCACCAACAAAGTTTTATATATTGATTTACTGTGAAGTATGAACATATCAAAATCACCTCAAAATGAACAACAAATTAATAGAGAATCCTAATGCAAAAAGTTATGCAATAAACAATAAATAATTTAAACTCATTGAATAATAACTCAACATTATCCTTTGATGCCTGCAAAATATATACCTGAAACAACACTATATCAATGTTAGTATATAAAATTATATGATTAACGTAATTATAAAATTGTTTATCAGAAGAATAAAATAATATGAATTTTTATGATAATTTTAATAATCTCAAGCTATTAATGTACAATAAGAATGCATTATGCATTAGCACCTAGAATTTGTCAATTTTTTAATAGATAGTAATAAATTTTAATAAATAAGTTTAAGTAAGATATTTCGTTATTAACTTTTTATTATAGGCTCTCAAAAACTTCTCTATATACCACATTCATCGTGCAGTTATCTTCCAAGTGCACGTCATCTTGCAACAGCACTCGCAGACCATCTTTACTCGTTACCCTTGATAATACAACATACAATTGACTACGGATGAAAACTGGCATTGGAAGGTATATTCCAACTTTCGATAGAGTTTGTCTTTGAGACTTATTTATTATCATTGCAAATGACATAATAATTAGGAATTGTCTTCTTTGAAACCTGATCGGTAATGTTTCATTATTTAGAATTAGATTCAGTTTTGGGATAAGAATAATACTTCCAACTTTATTACCGGTTAAAGTCTTGCATTCTATCACATGATTTCCCATTCTTCTAACTTGCATTCTCGTTCCATTGCACAAACCATTAGTTTGGTCTATATTTTGCAGCAACATAACATGAGCGCCAACCTTCACAACCAACTTGTGTGGTGGTAGACCTGAACAATTTATTTTATTTAGAATCTCCGGCAAGAAAGCATCTAACTCAAATTCCATATTTTTCTCCTCAACACACACAAAGTCAAAACTTAAGTAGATTTTTTCTTGTCCAGGTAACCCTGCAGTCATATTGTTGTTGACATCAGTGACACAATCCAGATTTGGTGTAAGAATTGCTCTATCCTTAAAATAATTTTCAACGGATAAATTGGATAACATATCTGGATACACAAAATTAATGAGGTCATCCAAAGCTGCTTCAGAGTTCTTAACCAAAATGTCAGATGGTATATGAACGATCGATTCATCATTTGTTGTATCACCAGCCAAACCATTACCAATTTTGAGTAGCCGTTCTGCAAAATTTTTGAGTTCTTGTATGTTGTTGTTTTCACCTAGTGACAATTTCATATTTTTTTGTAAGCTTTAGAACCTTACAGTTATGCCACAAATATGAAGAATTAATAGAAGATTACATTATATCTTGTCTTGACCTCAGAAAATCACAGGTAAAATTTGTCTAGTGTAAATTCCCGAATTTTTTTAAAATTAAATAATTAGCTATTTATGAACTAATATATTATATGGAGATATAATTTTTAAGAAAACTATTTTTTTAACAATAATAATTAAATAAAATTTTATAATTATTAAAGTTTAATTTAATTATTATTTATTCTATTAAATTTAATTATTTATCAAAAAATAATTTGATGAAACAAAAATTAAATTAATTTTTATAGTTATTATTATTATTATTATTATTATTATTATTATTATTATTATTCCCATCGGCCGAAAGCCTTTAAGGGGCTCAAAAATTTTAATATGGGAAGTAAAGTGGTGTTTTGGTTAGAAATGGAGGAATAGGGTATTTTACCCAATGATGGATTCAAGTTCAACACGCAGTGGCGTGGTGGCTGCGACAAGTATAAGGTGAGGTGACGTGGTGCAGGATGAGTGGGACACGGTGGCAGCACGTGGGGGCGTGCTAACCTAGCACGTGGGGGCGTGCTGATGAGGTGGCAGAGCAAGAATAGACCACGTAGGCACCACGTGGGGGCGTGGTGATGACGTGGTGAAAGGTGAATGGGCCACGCAAGCATCACGTGGGGGCGTGTTGATGACGTGGCGCTGGAAGAAATTGCAACGTAGGCATCACGTAGGGGCGTGATGATGATGTGGCGGAAGGTGAATGGGCCACGCAAGCACAACGTGGGGGCGTGTTGTTGACGTGGCGGCACGTGGTTGGTCCACGTATGCATCACGTGGGGGCGTGATGTCGTGGCACGTGGGGGCGTTGTGACACGTGGCAGAACGTGATTTGCCTGACGCAATCAAAACGTGGGGGCGTGGTGAATGCTACTCTCTATATAAGGCAGTGCACGGATTCATTTTCATTCTAAGGAAGTGTATGAGTGTTCTTTGAGGGTGTTTCTGGGGTAATGGAGGGTACCGCAAACTTGGTAGTGTATCGCGACGGTGAGATAATACGTAATACTCATGAGGGAGTGAGGTTTGTGTGCCAGAATCCGTTTTCGTTTGTGGTTCCATGCACCATGACGTTTATGGAACTTCGGAATGGTCTCTGTCAAAGCATGGAGAACGGTACGTTAATGAGAGTCAGCAGAATTCTGTACCGTAATCCGGTTGTAGTTTTTGGTGGCCTAATACAGTTTGATACCATGCCAATCACTGACGAAGTGACTATGCATAATATGTTTCAAATTCACCGGCAGACTCAGATGCGACAACCACATATTGAGCTGTATGTTGAGTTTGAAACCGTAGTGGCGGAAGGGATTCAAAATGACTTAGAGGTGGAGGATGATAGAGCTGCAGTGTACGAGGGAATGAATAGTGACAGCGAAGAGGACTTCGAAGCCACTTATGAAGCCGGCGACGAAGACGAGGATGGTGATGTGGGAGTTGAGACAGCAGCTGATAATGTAGTGGTTCACCCATCGATTAGTCAACCGATGAACGTGCCACCTTTTATGCGTGAGTTGGATCTCGACGCCATGCATGCACCGGAATTTCCGGAATATTCAAACATAGGTACGTGATGACCGAATAATTTGTTATCTTTAATATATACTTCGGATTGATTAACAAACGATAATGGGCACTTTCTGTAGGCGTTGCTGATCCCGAAGACGGAGAGTTCCAGATTGGAGTGGAATACAGTTCTAGAAAGTCGGTCGTGGCAGCAATTAGAAGTTACACTATTGCTAGAGGAGTTGACTACGACGTGTATGAGTCTGAGCCACAAACGTTCTATGCAAAATGCAAGATGTATGGGCGTGGGTGCGACTGGCTTATCCGAGCCAGCTTGATACGGAAAAAAGGTTGTTGGGAGATACGTAGATACAACGGTAGGCACACGTGCACAACGGGAGTGATTTCACAGGATCATTCCAAGTTGGACTCGGACACAGTTGCTGAGGCTATAAGGCCATTGGTCGAGACTGAGCCGTCCATAAAGGTGAAAACTATAATAGCCGAAGTCCAGTCAAGGTTCAACTATACCATCAGTTACCGAAAGGCTTGGTTGGCAAAGCAGAAGTCCATAGCGAAAGTTTTCGGTGATTGGGAGGAGAGTTACCAAGCCTTGCCGTGGTGGCTCTTGGTTATGGTTCAGAAGATGCATGGGTCAGTTGTCCAGATAGAAACACGTCCACTGTACAATGGGAATGAAGAGGCGCAAGGGGTAAAAATACTTCATTAAAAATACTTCGTACGGCCGCCACTCAAACTGCCACAGATAGTTCGAATGTCATAACCCTAACATTAATGTATGCATCTAGGATTCATTAAAACCATAAATATTTACCTCCTGCATGTAGTCTATATCATGCCTAAATGTCACAACAGTCTTCTCTAACCACGTTGTACTCCGTTCCGAATGACTCCACCTGAAACATGATACAGTGAAAAAATTTATGTAAGTAACCGTAACTGAAACATGCATAATAAATATAATCTCCGACAAGAACCATAAATATTTACCTCATGGCAACTGGTATCTCAGCAGGTGGAAGGATATGTCTCGGTACAGGCGAAATACACGGCATTCGCTCCCATGCCCAAACAAACAATAGATTAAGAGGACCATCCATCTCCTTCGTATCATATCGTGATGCACGGCATAGTGCTCTGTAAAGATGAGCGAGACATGCTGAACCCCAACTATAAGTATGGATCCGCTCGAAATCGCGAAGCAATGGTAGATACTTCGCATGGGCGTATGCGGTTGACTTATCTGTGAATAGGGTCGACCCTAACAGGCAGAAAATCTGACATCTCACATATGTCCTTATGGACTCCTCAGTGTCCAACGGCTCCTCATCTCTGACACGCCGAACCCAACCAAGCCTTATATAGGATTTCGAATTACGACTGAACTCCGGGGCACGGCCAAATATTGCCATGCTCTGACTCTGAACAAAATCACTACTACTGTCAGTCCATCCACTCACAGGCTCTCCATCAATTGGTAAGCCAAATATATGTGCGACATCTTCCAATGTCACTGTAACCTCACCCACCGGCATCACAAAAGTGTGAGTCTCCGGCCTCCACCTTTCAACCAGAGCAGCTAACAACGAGTGAGATCCTCTTATCATCCGAATCCTAGATACCTGGTAGAATCCGGTGGCACGTAAGTAGTTTTCGACCCTCGGGTTCCAACTCTGTGGTGGATCCAGTTTACGCACCAACAAATTTCTGTTGGGCTGCATCAACAAAATTATATTTGTTATATTACTTATAAATATTCATTTATTAATAAACAAATATTAATAAATGGATTTATAAAATGCATGTGATTAATAATAATAATAACAACGTTAATATATATATATTTTTCTAATATTTATTTATTTATTACTTTAACAATTATGTACTAAACTTTTGAAGTTGTTCAACATAAATATTTATTTACATAATGTATATTATTTTTTTTTATTATAGTATTATTTTTATATTTTTATCGTAAAAAAATATTTTTTTTTAAAAAATTTTTAAATCCTCGTATGGATAATGTAGTCTAATACTTATTATTTTTGTATTTTTTTCGTAAGAAAATATTTTTTAAAAAAAATTTTAAATCCTTGTATGGAGAATACTAAAGTATATATTCTATTTTAATATTTTTATAACAGTAAATTAATTTAAAATTAACAAAAAATTTATATTTAAACATATTAAATAACAAAAAAAAAACAAAAATAAAAATACACAATAAAAATATAATTTACCAACTTACATAGATTGGATGATCCAAATAATTTATAATATGTTCTTCCGGAACTTTATAATCACGAACCATTCTTAAAAATAAAAACAAAATAATATATTTTTTTCTTTCTATTTTTCCCCCTCTCTCCACGGTGAAGCAGGCTGCAGCACTACATCCTTGGAAGAACGCTTCTGTGAATATCTCCCTCCTTCCCCTCACTAACACTCTTTTTTTACTCATTGTGACAAAAGCTTCGTTCATATATATAGAGCTGAGAATGCACCACGCTGCTTATCGGGGTGAGACTTGTCCCCTGCATGCCAGCAGCTCTAGCACGCCCCCCCTCTCATGGTGCATCGAGACTCTGCCACACCAGCTTCACCACGCCCCTGCGTGATGCCAGAAATGCATGCTGGCCGCGTCATCTCGCCCCTGCGTGGTGAGACACGTTACACCGTTGCAGGATCAACACGCCTCTGCGTGTTGACGGGCTGCTCCACCCCCGGTAATTCCCCATCCTCCAATATTCTCCCAAAACACCAACTACTTTTCCATATGAAAAATAATTTCCGCCTTTAAGGGAATGAAAGAATAAAAAATGGATATATATATATATATATATATATATATATATATATATATATATATATATATATATATATATATATATAATCAATGACACATAAGTCTTCCATGTGTGTCATCCATGTGTCACCTTAACACTAACTATCCATTCTTGTTTCATTAACCATTCCTTCTCCAACCAATACTGAATCATTTTCCCAAGGAAAATGAAGAGAATGTCGTGAGTGAGAGAGAACGAGAGAACAACGGCACCGTGAATTTTTAGTCTCGATTTCTTGGGATCCGTAACTCTAATAAAAAATCTAATCCGGTAAAAGTGTTTGTATTCTCTTCTTCTACGTATTGGCGTCACTTTTGATAAGTGGAAGCTGACGGTAATATAGCTCCCCTTCCTCTTGAGTTCGGCCAATTGGAGTTCTAGGAGGCACAGACGATTCTTGACGTTTTTCTCTTCAGCAGCTTGGTTAGAAAATTTTTTCGAAACTTTTGTTGGTTTTGATTTCATACGGAGGTAGGGGATTTTGTTTTGAAATTAACTGTTTTTAAACTATGAATGCCAAGAAAGTCTAGTGGGTATTTGTAAATAATTTATGATTGTTTGAAATGACTGAATGATGAGTTTGAGTTGTGTTTGTGACTGTATTTGATTTCTTGATTGAAAAAAGGTTGAAAATGGTTCAGTTGGGACCCGAAAAGGGTGGCTAAACCCGAGTTTTAGGGGAAGTGCTGCCGAAATTTTATAAAATCTGAGGTTTTATTTGAAAAGTTATTTTAAAAGATTTGGTTTTGGAAAATTAAATTATTTGAGATTTATTTAGTTGAGAAAAGGTGTATTCTATTTTTAAACTAGATTTATTAAGAAAAACATAATGTTTTAAATCCAATTTTGTAAGGAGAGATTTTGTTTTAAGTGTTGTTTTGAGCTTGGTTTTTTTAAGAAAAGGAATCTCTGCCACAGGAGAGCAGATGTGACATTGTTTGGGCCTTAGTGCCAAATGTAAAGTGGGGATGCCCACACACTGAGAACTGTTTTCCAAATGTACGCTTATTGATTTGGAAAGTCACACTGATGCGGCCTAGCCGTACGACTTATAAGCACACTGATGCATCTGGAAAGCCATATCTGGGACTTGTATCCGGGTAATGTCGGGAGCGGGTAGACAACCGACACATGAGCTCATGGCCTGCGTTAGGGATAGACATGCATCATGTTGTTTACACATTTGCATTTGATTGTGCTTGCTTGTTTTATTACTTTGTGATTGTATTGTTTGTCTTGTTGTGACTTGCTTGTACATTGAATTGAATCTCTTGCTTGCACTATTTGTTTGTGAGTGTTTTAAAGTGATTACGAGTTGACATTTGACTGAGGATTAACTATGCAGCTGAGAGACAGAAAAGGTGTCTAGTTTTATATTTAAAATTTCTTTTGAGTTTAGAAATTTAAAGAAAAGTAAGTATTTATCTAAAGTAGAAATAAAAGTATTTCCAAAGGGTTAACAAAATAGTTTTACTAAGTAAGTTAATTATTTGTATTAAATTCATTACTTTTCGGCATTCCCATTCCCTACTGAGAACGTGTGGTTTGTTCTCACCCCAAAATCTTTCACCCTTTCAGTGACACAGGTTCGAAGATTCAGTTAGAAGATGTAGACGACTAGTAGATTTACTTGTGATTCCTGTTATTTTTATAGAGTTCCCTCGCCCTTGTTGCTTTAGGGTTTTTATTTTATCCAGAGGGATAGGTATTGTATTTGAGTTTTATATTGAATTCATTTGTATAGCATTTATTATTATTAATAATTGTGTGATTTGAATTACTACAAATAATTTTCTGGTATTTTCTTATAAACTGAAACGCGATATCAACCTAAAGGCTCAATATTAAATAGTAAATAAGGAGAACAGGTTAGTAACTCCTTACTTTTGGTACGATCATGATGTGCTAAAGGTTAGGATGTTACATCTAAAATCTCCTTCGAGAATAACAACTTTACCTCCAAATGGCAAATGTGCATTATACGAATTTGAGCACCTCAAGATGTCTTTGAGGCATTTGTCTGAAGTTTCGTAACAATAATTACTTATATTGGAGCTTCATCCCATATGATTAATTTGGCCTTAGTTATTAACCTTGGAAGAGGACTTTTCTGTTTAATGCTACACAAAGAATCTTCATTTATGGTCAAAATAATTTTAAACCTTGAATATGCAGTTCTTTCATTAGGTAACAGAAGTGCAGCAATCTCACTCGAAACAACATTTAAAACTATACCTCCTTTAGACCTAATTGAGCATGATATAGTTGACCATTTAAGAATATTTTTTCACAACTACCTTGACCATATAAGAAGAAAAGTTCACCCATATTACCGATAACAGCACCAATTATTTGATCGTATGCAAATTTTTGTTCATCAATTAGCTTCTATAAATACCCACCTAGTTCACTCGCAAGAGCATTAACGTTAAAGTTCAACTCTTCCATTATAATTTTGTCTTCTAAGCTAGACACCAAATTTTCTGAAGGATATAACATTCTACCATATTTTTTCAATGACTTGCCATTTGACTGGAGCAAATCTTCAATTTTTGCAAGTGTAATATCTTTTATTTGAATTTCTGACATCATCACATCTGTATTTTTTCAATTTAAAATAACATAATTATTTAAAAAATTATTAAATAAGTCTCTGGCAAAAAAATCTAAAATGTATTGTTGAATAATAAATAAGACTCTTTATTTTTTGTTTAAAAAATACTTCATTAGTAATATGTCCTTTTAAAAATTATTGTTGTGATTAACATGGATACCAAAATTATTATAATATAAAAAAAGGTACACAGACAACCAACACAAATGCAAGTATTGAAAGTATGTGAATTTAGTTACAATTTCTTAGATGAAGTAGTACAGTTTACAGCAATGAATCAAAATATGTATTAAGACTTAAGAGGAGAAAGTAAAGCAAATATGAAACTAATATATATATATATATATATATAATCCAATTTTTGAGTAATAGTTTTGAATATATTTTTGTTATACTTTTTAAATATTATCAGAGAAAGAGAAAAAATTAAAGTGAACACCAATAAATAATTTTGTCATATGTATAATAATTTTACTCCTAAGAAATGCATTTTGTTAAAGAAAATCACCCTTAAAATTTCTTATCCAATATTTTTGTCATAATTATAGGCTAAATTGAATTCTACCATAGAAAAAAAATTTATAATAGACTATAGTTACCTTCCATTTGCAATAATCTTCTTTGTTCATATAGTACGTCATCAGAGAGAAAGTTTCACATCTTTTGCCAAACAAAATCTGGTCTACTCATGTTATTTGATGTTAATAAAACAACAAAAAGTTTCCTCAGAAAAATTGCAGAGTGCCATGTTCCTACTTTAGAGATTGCATCAATGAATTCTTTGTCATCCTGCAACAGTCCTAGTGCATAGCATGCATCTTTGAAAGAATCATAAACCACACCGTCACTGTTCTTAGATCACTGAAACTCGTGCATCCCTTTTGAATGTTCAAAAGTAGCCTTAGATAGTAATCTTTCTTGTTCATTGGTGGTATATGAGATATCCTTCTTATGGCATAGTATTGCTTTCTATGAGTTCACATATGATGCTCTCCATTCCAAACAAATTTTGTTGGAAACTCAGAATAAGTTAGATTTCTTGCATCATTATGGACTTCATTTTCTTTGAACCATCCAATCAACATAGATTTCTTGAAAAAAGAAGTCTCAACAACCGACTGAATTATTGTATTAGTATCTTTGTAGACAATTAGCATATCATTAGGAAGATGGAATGGCAATCTTATTACTGCTGGTTCCTTTATTTGAATAGGATAACCAAACAATCTATATGCAACTTCACATGATGATATATATCTACAATCATAATAATTACATATTTCATCTACCTGAGATCCATTATTTTGATAAAATGCAGCTGTTACCCTGTCATTATCCTTGTGAAGATATTTGAACAGATATTTGACTGTTAAAGTTTGGCAAGTATACTCAATATTGATGTGACATCCAAATTTTAGAAGAAGACCGGCATTGTATGAAACTATGAAAGAGTTGTCAACCTCAACAGTTTTCTTTTATACAGTTTGCCCATCAAAATTTCTTTGATATCTTGGAAAGCCTGCTTCATCAATAATTGTCCTATCTCTGAATGTTTTGAGAAAAAACTTTGAGTATTTACCATTGATCATGTATTGGCTCTTACTATTTAAATGACCGCATAGACTATGAACCATATATTTTTCAATAACAGCATACAATTTTGGATTTTCCCTCTAATCTGGAATCTCTGTCTTAATAACATTGTCTATGTCATCAACAGTTCATGGCTTTGATTCTGGATGCATGAATAAAAGAAGATGGGCGTGAGATAAACCTCTCTTCTAAAAAACTCTAGGATTAGACAATCTACAAATTTAAAGATATGATATTACTAATAATATGGACAAAGTAAATAAAGATTTATGCGAAAATCTAAAGCATATAAAACTAAGTACATTGCAAATAAGTTAGATAGTGTGATTTAAAAAATAGTTAATTCTAAACTAAATTATATAAACCTAAGCATGTAGTGCGAATAAGTATGATAAAGTAAATATGAAAAAATTATGCTAAAATAAAATCATATAAAACTATAAAAGTGTACCATACAATGAGCTTGAAGTAATACTGAAAGAACCGCGACTAATTAATCGTCTAATTAGTTAATTAATATTTTTCAAAATAGGATTCGAAAATTTAAAATGAGAACTTGAGGATTTAAATGTAATTTTGGACTCAGTGGATTTTTCTGAGTTAGAAAATGTATTTTCTGTGAAAAATCGAGAAAAATTGCGAACCGGTAGCTAAACTGATCGAACCGGTTTAAGTCTACCCGGTGCTGTGTGAGAAAAATTTAAAACAGTGAAAAATCTTAGAAAAATATTAGAAGTCAAAAATCGGACGTTAATTTTAAAGATTTGGCCCAAAGTTGGGCCAAACGGACTAAAAATGCTAACGGGTTGGACTGGGTCCAAGTTGGGCCCAAGCCCAACATATAAATAGGTCCATTAATGAACCCATTCAGCAACAACACTCAATCACAACACACACACCAGCTGAGAAAAGGGAAGAAGAGAAACCCCCATAGTTACTATTCATCACCATCTTCACAAGCTCATATCTTGAGCTACGGAGCTCCGATTATAAAATCCGGTTAATTAATGACTAATTAACTCATAAATGAGAATTTATTCTAGAAAGCCAAAAATATTATTTTTATGGCTTAATATGATAGAGGAGGTTGAGACGAGAATTTCGATACCAATTTTATAGAGATCGGACCAAGATTGGACCGAACGGGTCAAACCGGGCCAACCGAACCCATAGTGGGCCCTTAGCCCAACTAAGCTAAACCTAAAACCCTAAAAACAGCACTCTCTTTCCTCTAAACCCTCAAAAAACACGCTGAAATGAGAATGAAAGGGGGAAGAACAATCTCTCAAGTTCTCACCCTTGTTTCATCTTCAAACCATCATAACTTTTGATCTAGAGCTCCGATTGTTGCACCGTTTGCGATCACACGTTTACCATGAAGAGCTCTACAAAACCCACTACTCTATTCTTGAGATAAGCTACGAATCCATTTCATTTCTTCATCCCTAAATTTCAAATTTCATGGAGAAAAGTGTTGAGATTTTGGGCTCTTTGATGTTATAGGACCCAACTCCCTTGAAGGAGAAGATTAATATTGTCTCCTTGAACCTTGGGTGTGGTAAGATTCTCAAATCTAGTATAATTTGTTGTTCTATGATGTTTGGGTATTGAGATGTTGTATTTGGGTATGATAATTGTGGCTTAGGTAGTGTGTATGTGAATATTGGAGCTTGATTGAAATTTTGGAAAGTTTGGAAAATGGTATTTGATAAACCCCATTTGTAGGGTTTATCTTGTGCTTGATTTAGGAGATTTTATAACCTTTTACCCACGTTTATCCATTGAAATAGCATGGATTTATAACTTCTCCCTTAATTGTGCTTAAGAGTGAAAATATGCTTTTTAGGACTTAAAATAGCTAAATCTAATTCTCCTTGATTCCATTAGATGCCTTGATATGTTTGTTAAATGATTTAATGTTTAGGAGGCAAAGATTGGATCAAGGGAATGAAGAAAGAAAGCATGAAAAGTTGGAGAACTCATGAAGAAATGAAAGAACCGGAAAGCTGTCAAGCCGACCTCTTCGCACTTAAACGACCATAACTTGAGCTACAGAGGTTCAAATGATGCGGTTCCAGTTGGGTTAGAAAGCTAATATCCGGGACTTCGAAACGATATAAGATTTGCCATAGTTGCTACACGTATGGTGGCGCGCACGTGCATAGTACGCGCACGCGCCGTTGCTGCCACCTGGTTCACTTAAAGCAAAACGTGGCCAGCGATTTTAGAAGCCTTGTGGGCCCAATCCAACTCATTTCTGATGCTATTTAAGCCAAGGATTGAAGGGGGAATGAACATACTCTCATACTTTAGAAGTTAGTTACCATTGGTTTAGTTTAGTAGTTTTAGAAGTAGTTTCTAGAGAGAGAAGCTCTCACTTCTCTCTAGAATTAGGATTAGGATTAGGATTAGTTCTTAGATCTAGGTTTTAATCTTTTCTTTCTTCTACTTCTACCTTTCAATTCTTTGTTGCTACATTCATCTTCTTCTACTCTTTTATTGTAATTCCCTTTATGTTGTTCTTAAATTTTGTTGTAGATCTAGTATTGTTCCTTCTACATTCTTCCAATTCAATAAGAGGTAATTCATACTAAATGTGTCTTCTTTGCTTTTCTATTGTTGATCTCTTGCCTTGTAGTTAGATCTCTCTTTAATTCTTGCAATTTATGTTGTTTACTTTCCTTTTATGTGTTTGTTGAAATGCCTCTTCTAGATATAGTATAGATTTTGTTCCTCTTGGCCTAGGTAGAGTAATTAGTGACACTTGAGTTATCTAATTCCTTTGTTGATTGGTAATTGGAGAGATTGCTAATTGGTTTGGAGTGCACTAAAGCTAGTCTTTCCTTGGGAGTTGGCTAGGACTTGTGGCTCAAGTCAATTCATCCACTTGACTTTCCTTTATCTAGTAAGGGTTAACTAAGTGGTAGCAATGAACAATTCTCATCACAATTGAGAAGGATAACTAGGATAGGACTTCTAATTTTCATACCTTGCCAAGAGCCTTTTATAGTTGTTAGTTTATTTTCATTGCCATTTACTTTTCATGCTTCTTATCCAAAACCCTAAAACACATTTCTAACCAATAACAAGGCAGTTTATTGTAATTCCTAGGGAGAACGACCCGAGGTTTGAATACTTCGGTTTATAAATTTTAGGGGTTTGTACTAGTGACAAACAACTTTTTGTATGAAAGGATTATTGTTTGGTTTAGAAACTATACTTTACAACGAGATTTCATTAGTGAAATTCTAAACCGTCAAAAATCCAATCATCAGTATTGGTATGTTAAAAATCTGTTCTTAGAGGTGTTGAGACCTTGAGAGTTTGTGGACAAGACAAGTGATTTGGAAGTGCTCCGGTTGAACGTGGGAAATTGGCTAAGGTATGGTCTCGATTTCCTGTATCTAAAATGTAATGTGGTGTGAAAACTTAGGCTAGACGCCTTAAGATAGGCATTGAATTGATGATGTTGTTGAATGGTTGAGATATATGATGTGGTCATATATGTGATTGTGAATATTGATGCCTTGATGGTGTGATGTATGAGAAAAATACATGTTGTGATATATGCTTGATGAATGATTGAGGTTGATTTGTGGGTGAAACCATGTTTATGGTGAGTATCATATTGATTATGTACAATAATAATTGATTAGAAATGGTATTATTGGAAATTGGGATGAGTAAGGATGTATGACATGTTAATGTGTTAGAATTTTAGCCACTTGATTGAGATGGGTTGAATGGTGGCATGGTGGTTGTGATTTTGATAAAACTGTTAATGTATGAGTTGAGAAGGCTTGAGGTTGATTTTGGTATATTTTTGGTTGATTTCAAAAAAAGGTTGAAATTGGTATGTTTTGGTTGATTTTGAAAAGGGATGAAATTGGTTTGTTTTGAAAATGGCACTTTGTGGTTTTGTATGAAAATATAGTTTTTTGGGCATACTTTGACGGGGCATAACTTGGACTCCGGATCCCCGATTTGTGTCAAACTTATTTAGAAATGAAACTGGATTCGGGATGTTCATACCGTTCGAAGAACGGGTGAAAAATGGTTTGAAATGAAGAAGTTATGTCCGTCGAAAGATTGGGGGTTGAATTTGTAAATTCTGTAACTTTTAACTTAGAAAAATTTTTAGCAGAATGCACCCCCACGCGTAGGTGTGACTGACACGTACGCGTCATTTTTCGAAAATGCACCATCCACACGTGCGCGTGGCCTACCGTGTGCGTCGATGCACTACACCAAATACCCAGCCATTTTTTCGAGAGTTGTGTGAGAATTGAGCCAATTTTGTGCGTGGGGGCACAAACACACCCACGCGTACGCGTGGCTGACACGTAGACGTCGCTTGGCTATTTTTCCATCCACGCATGCGCGTGGGCAACTCATACGCATCGATGAACTTTTGGCGTTCCACGCGTGCGCGTGGGCGACGCGTACCCATGACCCTGTTTTCAACCCAAAGTTGATTTTTGAGTTTTAAAAGCCATATTTCATACTTCTAAGCCTTCGATCTCACCCCTTATATTTTAAATCATTATGATATGCCTAGAAATGAGAAAGGAGCTAGGTGATGTGGTAACTTGTGAAGAAAGGGGAATATTTATGATCAATGAGGATCGAAGATGATTATGTGAGATACAGATGATGGCGGTGGAAGTGCTTTATGTGCCATGAGCCGAAGGCTGTATTTGTTGATAAATTGGCTGGTTCTGGATTGAACCATGAGTCGGATGGCTGAGTTTATTGCCGAGTTACGGCGGAGCCATTATTGATTATGGCTAAGTATAATTGCATATATGCTTATTGAATGAAATGTGAATATTGCACTTCTACTATCTGAGATACGAGTTTCCCTGGGTGAAAACAGTGGCTAGCCACCACGTGCTCCAGGTGGAGACTCGATACTCTGCTGACCCTATATCGTAAGTGTGGTCGGACACTGTGAAAGTTCCGGATGAGCTCGCCCCCGTGAATATACACCAGTGAGGGTGTTGGATATGGATTATGATTATGATCATGATTATGTTGAGTATAACTTGAGTTGGGGATGCACGACAGAGGAATAGCCCAATGGTTAGCTACCAGAACTTGTCGAGTTGGCTATATAATCGACAGATGATATCGTTAGCCATTAGGACAGGCATACATCATATGCATACTATGTGAATTATTTGAGATTGCCTAATTGTCTGCATACTACTTGCTAATTGTCTAAATGCCGTATCTGTTTTCTATCTGTATATCTCTTGTCTGATATAACTGTGTTTGCCATATTATACTCTTGCTGGTGGTTTGGAGGTCTGAAAGAATTGGAAAGGGAAGTATTAGTTAGACTGAAGATCTTTAGTCAGTTGCCATTTATGGTTTAGCCTGTTTATAAGCTTTGAATTATCTATTGGAAGTTCTAGGATTGCCTTCGGCTTTCCCAGGACATTACATGTTAGATATGTGGGCACTGTTACCATACTGAGAACCTCCGGTTCTCACCCATGTGGATTTTGTGGTTTTCAGATGCAGGATGTGAGGCTTCTCGCTGAAGCATGCTGGAGACTTCTGGATTAGCGAAGATCCTTTGTTCTCGGGACTTTATTTTGGTTTTATGTTTTCTCTTAGATACCTTTATCTCCATTAAATAATACAAACTGTGACGACTCCTCTTATAGGAGGTTTTGGAGAATAGGTTTTCTGTATTTGCGTCCCTTTGGGTTTTTCTTTGGGGTTTCCTATTTTATTTACCTGTATATATTGCTATGCTTGGACTGGTTATCTTCGCAACTGGATTTTGAGTTTTGATACTCCTGTTTTTGGCACTCTTTTGTATATATAATCTTGCGTTAGTTTATCCTTTAATCATTTCGTTTTCGATCGGAGTGTTGTGCCTTTGAGTTACGATTTTGTTTTATTTCTTTTTCTTTAAAGGCTCCTAGTTATAATTATTCTTCACACTATTATACGTACTAAATTTTATTTTTAGAGGTTGTAATAGCTTGCCATCTCTGAATTATGACTTAAGCATAAGACTCTGTATGGTAGGGTGTTACACCTATCATCGCACCGTTTGCGGCCATGCGTTTCTTGCGAAGAGCTCTACGAAACCCACCTAAGAAACTGGTGAGGTAATCATGAAATCCTTTTTAGTTCTTCTCTCTAAAATTTTGAAATTTTAGGGCTTTGGATTAAATGGAATTTTATAATTTTGAGTGTTTAGGTACACTCTAACCCTTGATTGACATTGGATTTGGCTTCCAAAATTATTGGGTAAGGTGAGTTGCTCTTGAACCCTTGTGAGTTTGTGATTAAATTGAGCCTTGGGTTGATTAGTTATGATTTATGTGTATTATAGCTTGAGGTTGTGATTATTGGCAATTATTGGAGCTTGTTGGTGCTTGTTGGAGTTGAATTGGTGGCTTGCTTGTGGTTGAAAGCCTAATTTGTGCTCAATTTTAGGTTTTTGGCATATTGGAAATCGGCCAAGATATGGTTTCAGTTTCCTCTATGTAATATATAATATTTATGGACACTTAAGCTAGTGACCCATAGGATAGGGTTGAATTGATATGGTTGTTGGTGTTGGTTGGTTGATGATGTATGATGAATTGATATTGTTAATGTTGTTAAATAATGAGGTTGAGGTATAATGTATGATGAAATTGAATGAATGTATATTGTTGATTGTTGATATAAAGCATGAATGAGAATTGATGATGAAGATTGATAGTGATAGAATGATGATTGGTGAATGTGTTGGTGAAGGTTTGATTATAGTGTTATATAATTGATGTTTGATGGTTGAGAATGATGTAATTTGAAGGAAAATTAGGTATGAAATGGTGAATTGTGACCCAAGAGGGTAGATTGTGATGTAAATTGGAGTTTGGTATTGTTTTGGTTTGATGTTGGTTGAGAATTTGTGAAAATTGAGTACTTGTGAAATTTTGGTAAAAAGAGAATTTTTGGCAAACTTCCATGAATCATATCTTGAGCTACTTTGTTTGAAATTCAATGCTTTTTATACCAAATAAAAGATGATTGAACAGGCTTTAAAATATGGTTTAAGTTTTGTGAAAATCCGATTTTGGTAGAGGAAGATATGATTGTAGAAAACAGCGACGGACCCAGAAAATTTTAGGAGTGGAGGCAAAAATATATATACTAAAATAAATTTTGTTAAACATTATTAAGTATATGGAAATATAAAAATTTAAAAGAGTTAGTGAACACTTTCATTCTTAAAATACTATTCATTATATGTAATTTATAAAAAAAAAATTATTTCTAAAACTTACACTTAAAATATTTTAATTAAATTATAGATAACTTATTATCCTAACTAATTTTTTTTGTACACATTCAAAAATAAAAGACTGAATCAATAATCAATTAGTACATTAACGCCTAATGATACACTAGTATTTATAATTTGAAATTAGAATCATATATAAATACTAGACAAATTAAATCTGTATATGAAAAGTATGTTTATATAAAATAATCGAAACACAATTTATAATTTTTTTCTTTCTTTTTTTAAAAAACAATTAAATTTGTTATATATTTTTTAATTTAAAATGTTAGATGAAAGCTTTTATACATCTCTTTAATTATGTATTGTAATTAAAATATTTTTTATTACTATTTCTAAAAATAAAAAATATATTCTCAATTAGTAAATTAACTAATTCATTTTAAAAGTTTATATGCAACATAGATACATATAATAGAACAAAAAATAAAAATAAATAATAAGGATGAATAAATTAAAAATAAAATATATAAAATATATAAAGTCATGAAGAAAATATAAAAAACTTAACTTATAATAATTTTTTTCTCTTTATTTAATTCAAAATAACTTAATATTTTTTAATTTAATTTTTGTACATTATTAGTTTAAAGATTTTTACACGTCTAATTAATTATGTATCATTGCATAAAAGAAAATAATAATTCATTACATGAATAATTATAAAAAATAATATAATTAAATGACTATGTATAAAAATTTATATTATCAATACATTAAAATTAAATTATATATTCTTAAAAAACTACTTTACTTCTAATTACAATTTTCAACTATTGATTACTTTGATTATCTTCCACACTCCCACTCAATTAAAAAATCCATTTGTTATAATATTTATGGTATTAAAAACGTTTTTAACTAAAAATCTATTACAAGCACAATCATTTATTAGTTAAAATAAAAATATTATATAATTTTAAAAAATTAAAATAAAAAACACCATATAATTTAAAATAAAAATATAATTAATAAATTTTTTTATTTCAACTAATTTTTGAAAGAAAAACACTAATAATTTCACTTATATTTAAAAAAACTAAACTTCAATTTAGTAATTAATTAATGGCTTAATTTCAAAAAATACATTATGCTACTTATTATTTTTTATTGAGTTGATTTAGTTATTTATTTATAATTTCGATACTAAATTAAATTTAACAAGATAAATATTTCTGTATGTTAAGTTTAATAAAACAATTTTTAACATGAAACCAAAAGAATATTATAATTTATTATGGGGCAAAAACAATATAATGATGGAGAAAAACATTTACATTCATATATAATCATTTGCTTTGCAAAACTTTAGTGGGGGCAAATGCCCCTTAGGTTTCAACGTGGGTCCGTCTCTGGTGGAAAGTTTGATATCAAAATCTGAAATTCTGCAATGTTACAGAATTTTATGAATTCTAATTTGTGTGTGCATGCATATCCCGTGCATTTTTAAATTTGTGCGCACGAACAGGCCTGTGCGTACGCACACACGGGGACATGGCTACTAGTAAGAGCGCTAGCACACTCTGTGCGCACACATAACCAATGGAATTTTACAACTTGTGCGAACCACACGTTGGGAATGAAATTCTGTTGAGGGTGCTAGCACACCTTGTGCGAGCGAACAGAATTATAAAATTTGGTACTTGTGCGTACACACACCTCTATGCGTACGCACACTTTTGAAAATCTCCCTGGGCGTGCGCACGTACACCCTGTGCGTACACACATGCCCTGTTTTACAACTTAAACTTTGTTTCTAAACTATTTCACTTTCTCAACAAATTCGTATACTTCTGTGACACCTAATTAAGACTCTTGGGCTTAATATCGGACATTAAAACATGAGAAATGTCCTAGGAGATTTGATTTGGTATTATTTTGAAAAGTTAGAAAACAGAGGCTTAAGATTCTGGTGTACTGAGGATGGGTCTGGTGAAATGAGAAAGGAGAAAGATACCTGAATTGAGAAATTGACGAACTGATGGGTTCGGAATGGAAATGTTGAATTGACAATGGTTGAAATGAATCGAGGACTCGGGATGAAATGATAGATCTGTGATGTACTGAAAATGTTTTCTGAAAAACCACTGAATTATTATTTATATTGAGATTGTTGAGACGCTATGCACCTGCCGAGGACAATGGTTAATCCTGCCTGTCGAGGTAGCAGTGTAAGAACGGTGGTTAATCCCGCTTACGTTGAGATGTGAGGTCTGTGGCAAGAGTATCCCGCTTGCATCCCTTCAGATCAATAGAGTGTGCAGGCATAAAATCCTGGACGATGATCCAAGCACCATATCTCGGAGGTTCCCAATTATGATTTTGAAGGGCAACATCTCCATGGAGATGTTTCGGGTTGGCAGTTGAACCGACAATGTGATATCACAGCCAATAGGACAGGCATTTATCATGTGCATCTTCCATTTATTTGTTTGCTTTGCCGACTTGTAATTGCTTGCCTATTTGTATAACATGCCTAATTGTCTACTTGAATTACTTACCTTATATGACTATACTTGTGTTTTACTTGCATTGATAATTAATTGCGCTTTCTACTAGGATTGAGAAGGTTCGGAAGGCGGTGGTGATGGGATCGCATGGAGGATAGGTTGGTGAAGGTTGTGGGACAGCGGAGAACTATTAGATTAGAAAATCCTTTAAGATAGACTACCCCTTTTATTATGTTAAGGTTTTAAGATACTCTTTAACATTTTAGTTATGCTTTAAGATGAATCTTGTGATGGATATGAAGATCTAGGATTGTCTCTGGCGTCCCAGGGTCTTATATCTTACATCACTGGGTACTGTTACCATACTGAGAACCTCCGGTTCTCATACCATATTCTGTTGTTATTTTTCAGATGTATGTCGCAACCCACCTCGGTGAGTTGCTCTGATGGTGATAGAGGCGGAAGATCATGGATACTTTTTGGAGTCCTTTTTTATTATTTTGTTTATATATCTCTCACTTTTGTATCTTACTTTTTCCTAGAGACTTGTATTGAGAGAGAAAAACTTGTATAAGCTATTTTAAATTTCAGATTCTGTTTGTCTGTGTATATGGCTAGCCGGCTTAAACTCTGCGAGCCGTGGCTAGTTCTTATACTATTATACACTTATCTTTTGTTATCTTATATCCCTATCTTGTGTTTTAAGTTAGTAGCTTTGTTAGTACGTTTTGCGCTTTTTAAATCCTATTTTTGAGCTATATCCTTCATCGGGTTTCTAGATTATATTAATTCTTTCTATATATTATATGTATGAGCTTAGAACTGTCGTAACCTTTGATTAACCTTTACTTTACGACGCGAGGTAAGACTTAGGCTAATTAGGGTGTTACAAATACAAAATATATAAGTGTACTGTAATAACCTCAAGATAGTACACTATCGAATGAGCGTACCATGTAAGTGTTCTATACATAATCGTTTCTTAATACTGATAGTGTACTATACAATGAGTGTACTATAGATAATATAAATAGAGTAAATAAAAACGCGTAGGAAGATTAGTTATACTTACATCCAATAATCTTTCCAAAGAATATTCCTTTCTTCAATGCCTTAATTAATTTATCAACCTTCAACTTGAATATTCTACATAAGATCTCTGGCCTATTTTCTGCATGGAGTTTTTGGGGTGTTACCTCTCTTTTTATCTCATTCCATTATGGATTACATGTCATAGTGATAAAGGGCGCACGCGGATATGGAGCGGTAAGACGCAATGACAGCAGTTCTAGAACGGGGCGGTGATGGCAAGCACACGCGACGGGCTTCTTCTTCAGGTAATTGAGTAGCCGCTAGGTATCTGATAGTAAGTGAGGAGAATTGCTACCCCAATAACGTGACTTTTCAAGGGAAGAAGGGAAGGTAGAATTATGAAGGTAGGTGTGGGAGTTGAATGACTGAATGGTTGGGTTAGGGAGTGTTTGCTCTGTTTGTGATTGGTCTTGGATGGATTAAGGATTTTTTTGGGCTAAATGGAGTCTATTTAGACTGTGTCCCGTATAAAAAAAAAGAAACTCTATAGATGTATTTTTTGTAATATCTGTTTAGGTTAATTTTTTTTATGGGCTACAGTTATTTTTAAAATATTTATTTAATACATCATTTGTTAATATTAATAGTATTTTTTAAAAAGATATTCATAAAAATAAAAATAACATGATTATAAATATAATATAAATAAATATGTCAAATAAAAGGTTAAATCAATATGCTCACTAATGCCCTTGTTGAATTTTGCAAATTGGATAATAAGTATGTATTTAGTTACTTGGTGATCACGTAGATAATTGAGTTGCAAATTGATCCTACAGTGTGCATCTTATTTTTTCTTCATTTCTAAAAAAAGGCAAAAATTAAGAAAAATAAGTACTAATATATAATAAAAAATAAAAAATTTTGCATATGAATATATAATTGTTACAAAACAAATTCTAATTATAAAATTTTAAATCTTCACATAATGCAAACCATGGATATCAACTATAATGTAATGGCCACTTTTTTCTGCTTTTGACCATGATATAAGTTCTTTTTTTCCGGTCAATAGTCCAATAACATCTAATTAAAAAAAAACTGAATTAAAAACATGAAATTAAAGATAAATAAATGAACAACAACAACAACAACAACAACAACAACAACAACAACAACAACAACAACAACAACAACAACAACAATAATAATAATACAAATTAACTACGTACCAAATAAGTTAGATTTTTCATTTGTTTATCTCAATATATTAGCATGATCGTGAAAATTGAAATGATTGTCAGAAATTTTACGATCATCGACTGTATTTACTATATGTGACTCCTTCTTAAAAGTTATTCTACACACGTGTGCAGTCGGAAGATAAATTCCGCTTGATTCCTCAATCAGAAAAATTGAGAAGACATAAACCTTTCCCTCGATCGGATCATTCTCAAACATCTTTGCCAAATAGTTCTTGATTGCACAAGGAATTTTATCACACTGTAAAATATATTAAAAATAAAGACTATTAGCACTTATAACTCTATTAAATCGCACTGTCTTTGATTCGTGCAAGGGTTTACTTATCAAATAAACTTAAAATACGAACAAAAAATATTTATAAACTGGACCTAGCATCACTTGAAAAAATCATGAAAAATAATCAACTTACCTTATCATCCATGAGAACCATTTCTAGGTAAGCATTCTTACTCTTGTCAAATTTGGATGGGACTTTTTATAACCTTATAATCCTTGCCTTTATTTTCCAAAGTTTTTAATTAAATAATCTACCATAGGTAATATTGTTGATAGAATCATAACTAGTAGTCATTAGGTATGAAAAATAATAAACAAAAAAAGAACTATGTCTGAGGTACGAATTTTCTAGATGATAAATAATTACAACAATTCACTATCACTACTTATATGTATACACACATACTAATTATACACGGTATGAATTTTTAATAGAGATACTTGCTACAATTAAAAAAAATTATATAAATAGAGATACTTGTTAAGTATATATGTTATCTACATTAATTATATGCCAATATTTTTAGGAAAGAGATAAAAGAGAAGATATATAAATATATATAATATTGTTACTATATATGAAGCAGATATAAATTGTTATAATTATAGAAACTTATTATAATTATATTAAATTTAGTTATGAATGTAAATAAATAAAATATATAACAATCAATATTATTTTTTTATTCAATATTTATTATAAATATAAAAAATATAGAGAGTTTTTAGTTACTAATATCAAAAACGCAAAAAATATTTAAAGATATCAAAAATGATATTTCTCTAAAATATTTTATTAGTATATATTTTTCTTCCTTGGAAATAAGATTATTAAATTCATATAATATAAAATTCATAACATATATCGTTTAGGTATATATGAATAAATATACCTGATTAAAATATTTGTTAAAATTAATAAATATCTTGATAAATACCTTTGGCATTTAATGTGGTTAAAATTATAGTTATTACGTGATATATTTTATAATTTAGTTATTTGTAATATATCATGAAAGATTATATTTTAATTAAAGGTTTAAAATATATCACGTGAAAAGTAAAAAGATAAAGGTTATATTTTATCAATATTATTATAATTTAAGTACATTTTTTCTTAAATATTTTTTGATAAATATTTGTTAGTATCACTTGATATTAATGATATAATTATTTTAGGTTAAAAATTTTAACATATTTCATTCAAAAGGTTATTAGTTTTTTAACATTAATCGGTTTTAGTAATCTACATTTTCAATAAATCAGACATAATATATTATTATTATTATTATTATTATTATTATTATTATTATTATTATTATTATTATTATTATTATTATTATTATAAATAAAATGATTAAAAATATTTTTAATTGATAAGTGATCAGTAGTTTAATAATACAATAAATATTGATTTGATATAATTATAATAAAGACAGATTCTTAAATTAGTATAATTATGTATCATTCATTAAATATTAATTATAATATAATTATATTAATTAAAGATATTTTTATAAAATAAATTTAGAAGAGAGAATAGTGCAATCATTTTGAAGGGAAAATGAATTCACGAGGAAGTGACACCTCATCATCATAAGTCGGGAGAAAATCCAATTTTAGTATATTAAATAGATAAATTAAGTAGATAATGAGGTATTTTATTATATAGATTAAAATTGTATAAAGAGAGTAGAAAAAGTATAGGGAAGCAACTCCTCTGCAAGCCAATATAAACCAATTCTATTATAATTTAAATTTTATAAATAAATAAAAATTTAAAAATTAAAATTCAAAATTTAAAAAAATTCTTTCTACATTTATGCTAATCACATTTATAATACATAATAAAAACAATTCATAAAAAACCTAATCCCTTTTTATTCATTTAGAAACAGTCAAATCTCTCCCTCCACAACCACGCCGTCCCCACACATTTTCGAAGCCGCCACTCACCGACCACCGTCGCGTCATTCGTTGCACTGTGCAGCCTCTTTTACGCGTCCTGTCGCCGTCCTTCTTTCGTCAACACCGTCGTCCACCGTCCCGACGCATCTGCACCGCCGCGGCCCCCATTCGCGACGCGTGATCAACTACTCCGATCCATGGCGACTTCTCCACTCACGATGCGCAGCCTCCGTAGCTTCCTCCTCGCAATGTGCTACCACGAGTCTCCCACCGTACACGCAACACCGTCCAGAATGTTGTTGCCGGTCACGCTACGGCTCTTCTTCTTCTCCTTCTCCTCTCCTATTTGGTTTTGAACGATTCTTTTAACTAGTTTTTTATGTTTCTTTTTTCTAAATTTTGGATGATTCTTTTTATTAGTTTTGAATGATTCATTTTTCTATGTTTTGTATTTTTTTCTTAAGATTTAGATGATTCTCTTTCTTATGTTTTGTATTTTTTTCCTTAGAATTTAGATGATTTTTTATCTTATTTTTTTTATAATTTGGACGTTGTTTTTAGAAGAGAAATTAGGATTTGCGTAATAAATAATAAAAGATGAATTAAAGTAAAAAGAGGTAATTAATAATCATTAATTTTGTTTTTTGTTTTTAAATAATGAATAATTAATGATAATTAATTAGTATAAAATGTAGTTTAAATATATTTGTTGGTTTGTTAGTGGTTATACCTCTCTTAGTTTTTTAGTAGAATTAGAGAGAGTATAAATTTTTTTTATAGTTATTTTTTATTATATTATTACTATTCAAAATATAGACTTTAATTTTCTCTAAATACTATTTTATCACATAATATATATATATATATATATATATATATATATATATATATATATATATATATATATATATATATATAAACTTATATCTTTACCATATAATTCACCAAATATAATAGGACTTCTTAATTAGCTTTGGCATGTTTAACTAGTTTTTTTAAGGACCATTATTACATTAATTAATTCAATATGGTGCTAGGACTTAGCCATCCAACACCAGAGAATATTGTTATGTTAAAGATATATTATGAGTTAAATTTGAAGCGTACAAAATTTAAGATTATTTAATTAGATTTATGTCTATATATTATTTTAGATAATAAATTTAAAATTAAAATTGATTATTTTTATTAATGTGACAATATATGATTAGTTTTTGTGTAAAATTTTTTATACTAAGAATATATAAAAACTAAATTCATATAGTATTATGATGTTATCATTTTTTTTTAATTTAAGTTAATAAAAAAATGTACATAAATAGTTATATATATATATATATTTAATATACATTTTCAAGTAAAAACTTCTTTTGATTTTAATTGAATTTTTACATAAAATTTCTTTTTTTTTTTACCTTATGCTACAATTTTTTTTAGTTCAACAAGAATTAAACTCTAAATTTTTTGGTTATATAAGTTTTGATATCATGTCATGATACTACTTCTTTTAAAAATTATATTGATAGAAGAAGGCACATGAATGATTATATTTCTAATGCGCTTCTTTAAACAAGAATCTCATGACATAATATTAAAATTTGGTGGATTCTATGGCGCTTTTTATTGTTGTGTCTAAATTGCCTAACTTGTTTTTATAGGTAAAAAATAAAATATATAAAATAAAAATAAAATAGTTAAAGTTTATTAAATATTATTTTTTTACCTTTTTTAATAAGTTAGGCACCATAACTTAGACACCATAGCATTCACCTTAAAATTTTTATGACCGAAAAATTTAAAATTCTATCTTTATTAGACCTCAAAAGAAAAAGAATTTAACATAAGTTAAATTAAAAAAAGAAAAAAAACTAAGCAAAAATTTAAACAAACATAAGAGAAAGACTTTTGTTTGAAAAAGTGTATTAAAGATATTACTATTTATGTGTCTTTTTCTGTTACTTTAAGTTTTTTTAAAAAAATAATATCACGACATAATATTTTAAAATTTCATATATATATCTAACTTTTCTTATAATAATAATAATAATAATAATAATAATAATAATAATAATAATAATAATAATAATAATAATCCTGTATTGGATATTTTTGATGTGAGAATGTGTTTAGATGCAAGTGTGACTTAAAGTATTTTGTTGATATATACAGAGAATTCTCTGACTTTCGTTTGGGAGTTAAATCTCTAAAAAGACTTTAAAAATGTTGACATGGATGGAGACTGAATTTTTTAATAAAAAATATTATGTATATACAAAAAGTTAATTATTATATATTTGTGTAAAATATATATTATTTAATTTTTTTTATATAATATTTTATATTTAAAAATATATTTTATATCAATAATTGATTTACTAATTTATTTATTTTACCAATAACATGGTTAATCTTTAATGCGATCGAAGATTTTAGATACTTTTGATATTTGGGTAACATGAAAAAGAATGTGCACAAAGAAAGAGATGTATCATGTATGCTGCTTTTTCATGTTCGATGGTTGAAAATCACATAAGCTTACTTTTTTATTCAATTCGACTGAAAATGAATCTATCGTCTTCAGATGCATTATTGGGTTTGGGTCGATGTCAAATATATGATGAATTGAATTAACCCACTTAATTAGTGTATGATTGGTAATAACCATAGACATAATTACAGTAACAAGGGATTGGTACGTTCGCAAAAATGTTGGGTGTTTGAGAGAGGCTATGGTCCCATCGGTAGTGGCCATTATTATGCTAATCAAAAAGCAAGCTCACTTATGTTCCCCGTTATAACTTTATTTGCTTTGACCCTCTATATATTAAAAAAAAATTGCACTCAAATTAATTACTCACTAAAATCAAACCTCATATATTTATATATAAATATATATTTAATTTAATTTATTTATAATATATATTTTATATTATAATATATAATTTATATTAATAGCTTATTTTAGTATACACCTAATACGATCGATAATTATGTGTATTTTCTTTGGTCCGTCGCGGACAAATAAGCTGCGCAACTATTTCTAAAACAACAAGAATAGTTTTTTCCATTAGAACTCATTTATTATTTTTTTTGTTTATGTATGAGTAAATTGGTTTCTATTTTCCATTTAAAATGACTATTTTAGTTTGTCATATTTGTTTATTATAATTTAGTCTTTAAATTTTTAAATTATGAAGCAAATCGATGTCTAAACTTATAAAGTAATAACATATATTAGTCTCTATTATTCTAAAATATCAAAATTTAAAGATTAATATGTCTCACAATTTAAAAGTTTAGGGACTAATGACAAATGAACAAAGATGAGAGACTAATGTGGCTATTCAAAAATAATTTAAAGATCAATTTGGAATTTTATTCTATAGTTTTTCTTTTTTCTTTTTACATATAGACAGGAAAAGATTCATTTATTCTCTAAAAAATATATAATTTTTCTTTTCTTCTTTTTTCGGGTTTGAATTAGTAAAATTTAAAGAAACCTATCACTTTAATATTTAATAGAATAAACTAACAATAAAGACTAAAATATTTTTTTTTTAAATTTTACTAGACTAAAACAAAAAATATTTAAAAAACATATTTTATTAAAAAAAAGTTATTACTTAAACACTTATCCAAAGTAACCAATGCAAAAGTGAATTTGGTAGTGTTAGAACACATTGTTTTTAACATGATATTATTAGAACTTCGATCTCATTGCTGTTTTATTAAACCAACTCGTTATACATTTATTTTATATATAAAAAAAAAACCAGCTTATTAATCGGTGCATCATGAACTAGTCAGGCTATTTTAATTTGATGGTGTTTTCTTTTTCCCCCTATTATCACAAAACATATATAAAATTATAAATAAACAAAAATCCACCAAAGAGATGGAAAGTAACTGCGGTATATATTGGGACATATATAAATGGAATAGGCAGTTGAATCTTTCTAATAATTCCAGGATCCATCTCCTAAATAATGAACTGTGTATCAGGAAACCTTTTCTTTTCTTATATACATATCAAAAGTGATATCCCTTTAATTTCTATCAACACAAGACCCCATTTTGTTCTTTGCTTTTGCTTTACTTTAATTTCATGTATGTGGCCGCAGATGAATTTGCATATGATGGTGTGGTATATATAATTTGTTGGGGAGAATTCACTTTTCATAATTAGCCAATGATGCATTCATAATTTGTTTTTGAAGAAAGGAATTGATAAGTTAGAGAGAAAATAGAAATTGATAAAACTGAATGCAACTTATGTATTAAGTTAATTATTGTTCTTTGTACATTATAGAAGATAGTGCTACATATATATACATATATACTTTTAAAAAACCACAAATCATAGACACACAAAAAAACCACCACAAATCATTCCCATCAAATTCCTTTTTCACGTTTTTAAAATTAGAAAAACAATTCGCCCCATGCAAATTCTCTATTTTAAATCCCACTATATTTTATATCAGTTCTAATAAGAAACCAATAAAAAATAAAACCAATTTTAACTAACTAGTTAAAAAACAGGTCTATTACAAAAAAAAAATTATTATCCTAATATTTTGAATTTTAAAATTAAAAAAATAAACTTAATTGACTTATATTTTAATTAACTCCCTATATTTTTTATTTTATAAAATCACCAAAAATTCTCTTTTTTTTTTTTTGCAGTTTTGCTAATAGGAATGGTAATGAATAGTGTTACAATATAATGAATTTTATAGAAACAAAAATACATTTGTGTAGTCCGATTGAAACATCTTTAAAGAAGTGAGTGAATACTTACTTTTACATGATATTGTAACTTATGTGAGTTTTTTTCTTTGTTAGTTTACTAATTAAGTCATGTTCTTTAGTGCTATTGAATAGATACTTAGATAGAGTAGACATTTAATTAAGTCCAAAGACTTAGTTATTATCAGGTTACATTTCAATACCTAATTTCTTAAAATATGGTTTGAAATTTTTTAAATATGTATAATTTTGATGAATTAATTTATTCTGTATGTAATATAATTTTAGTTCAATGATTAAAATAAAAATATAATATAAAATTTATTTTAGTATAGCGACATACTCGCGGTTGATGATAGTGACAAATTAAAGACTCCGTTGCGACTGAAATATTTGTGAGATACCTATCGATTTGTTACTAGTTTAAAAGAAATTTGCAATGACATTTGTGATAGTATTACAACTAATTGACTACATATTATTTCCTAGCAAATTAGCGACTACTTCGTAACTTTACTTTCTCATTTAGAATAGCGTTGGTTTAGCGACAAAATTTCTACAAATTTGATTAAGAACTTTCAAATATTGGCTATAGATTTGCTACAAAATGTGATAGATTTGCAATCATATTAGCGAGCAACTTGCGACGAGTTAGATTCAAAAAAATCCCTCACTAATAATTAGCGTCAACTAAGCATTCTATTTTATCTACGAAATTAGCTTGAATTTAGCGATGAGTTGGCTGCAGTAGAATTTGTCGCTAATTAGCGACTATCTTTTAGTCTATTTTTTCTATAGAATTAACTTTTAATTTAGTGATAGATTTATAACTATCTATTCGGTCGCTAAAAAAATTTTCTGATAAACTAACGATTATTGTGTTTGCTTCATTAATTTACGACTTGTATTTAATAAAAAAAATATTAGTTATTATGTAATAATTAATTGATCATAAATTATATTTTACCTCAAATTAACGATAATTTTTTAACTATTTTTATAATAGCTAATCCACTTTATTCTTATAATGTATGTATTAAGTGAATTATTGTTCTTTGTACGTTATAGAAGATAGTGCTGCATATATATATACATATAGCAGAATTTAGATAAGAAGCTTCTAGAGCTAGAAATTAAGAGTCCAAAGATCTAACCAACTTGTAATTGTCATAACTATTTTATACTACTATATCCTCTTACTTTTAAAAAACCACAAATCATAGACAAAAAAAAAAAAAAAACACAAATCATTCCCATCAAATTCCTTTTTCAAATTAAAACACACACACACACAATTTATATTGATAATTTCATTTTTAAAATTAGAAAAACAATTCGTCCCATGCAAATTCTGTATTTTAAATTTGTCCCATTATATTTTATAAAATCACCAAAAATTTTCATTTTTTTCTATAGTTTCACTAAGAAACTAACTAGAAGTCAAGAGAATAGCCAACTAAAATTAATTAGTTAAAAAAAAAGAGTTTTGTTATAAAAAAAAATAACTCTTTATTATCCTAATTTTTTGAATCTCAAAACTAAAAATACAAAACATTGACTTGAGTTGGCTATGTTATAATTAACTCCCTAAACTTTTTCTTTTTTCTGAAAATTTGACAAATGTTTCTCATATATAATTTTGTAGCCGAATGTTGTAGCCAGCATATTTTAGTTACTAGTGTAATACAAGGTAAATTACCTTAAAACAGTTTATTACATATTTTAATTAAGACAGCATGACAATCATGTTTTAATTAAATTAAAGTCAACCAATCTAAATGTCATGATTTATGATTTTTTAAATTAAAAAAAAAAACATGCACACAAACACACACATATATTCAGAGAATTAATTCAAGCAGAACCAGAATTTGGATGAGTTTCTAATTCTAGCCGCTAGGTAAGGCGTTGAATTTCACTTATGAAAAAGTAATAGAGAGGCTCAAATATAACGCTAAACCTAAAATTAAAATGTGTGTTGTTTTCCTTATTGTGCTTGCCATCTGTCTCCTATCACCAATATATATATAATTAACAAGTTTAATCACCCGTGCCATGCACGTGATAAGATTGAAATTATAATTTTAAGTTGTTATGTTAAATTTCATTTTAATTATAATAATTTAATTAATAAAAGAATAACTTGTATGCGTTGTTTTTCTTTTCTTAATATAGTGTTAATTATATTAACTATAAAATTGTTATTTAACTACTTTTTTCAATAAATTAGGCATATATACTCAATATGACCATAAATAATCTAGTAATACTTAAATCTACCAACAAAATTTTATATGTTGGTTTTACTGTGAAGTAAGAAAATATCAAAATCAGCTCAAAATGAAGAACAATTAACCTGTGCCATGCCATGCACGTGATAAGATTAAAGTTGTTATTTAAACTTGTATTAACCCGTATCATGCACGTGATAAGATTAAAATTAAAATTTTAAATTATTTTGTTAAGATTAATTTAAATTATAATAATTTGATTAATAAAAATATAATATGTTATGATTTATTTGTTTTTTCTTAATCTAGTGTTAAATATATTAATTCTAAAATAGTTATTAATTGGTTTTAGTAATCTACTTTCATCAATAAATCAAACATATATACTCAATGTGACCATAAATAACTTAATAATACTACCACCAACAAATTTTTATATGTTGTTTTACTGTCAAGTAAGAACATATCAAAATTAGCACAAAATAAATAATAAATTATTAGAGAATTCTAATGCACAAAATTCTCTAATAAATAATAAATAATTTAAGTCTACTAAAAAACAACTCAACACTTTTCTTTGATGCCTGCAAAACATATACTTAAAATAATATTATATCAATGTTAGCATACAGTTTTACAATCATCGACCGTATTTACTATACATAACTCCTTCTTAAAAGTTATTCTACACACGTGTGCAGTTGGAAGATAAATTACTGGACTTTATTTTTTTAAATTATTATAATTATGTATTATTCATTAAATGCTAATTGTAATATTGTAATAAAATTATAATAAAGATATTTTTCTAAAATAATTTAGAAGAGAGAATAGTGCTTTCATTTTGGAGGAAAAATAAATTCTTGAGGAATTGTACCTCACTTTTATTAGTTGATAATGTATTAAATATTGATTTTATATAATTATAATAAAAATATTTCTCTAAATTAGTATAATCATGCATTATTCGTTAAATGTTAATTGTAATATAATTATAATAAATATATTTTTCTAAAATAAATTTAGAAAAGAAAATAATGATTTTATTTTAGAAAAAAAATGAATTGATGAGAAATTAACACCTCACTTTTATTAGTTGGAGAAAAAATCCAGTTTTAGTATATTTTGTCATTATTATACATTTTTCTCTAATCATATATCCAACGTTTTCTTTTCTTTGTTTCAACATTTTGAACCTAGGTTTAACTTCTCGTAGTTCTCACTTCTTAGTTATTCTATTAGATGTAGTTGATAACTATTAAAATTCTTCGATTAATATAGGAGAAAAATATATTATTATATGATAGAATTAATATGAGTATATTTTATTAATAAATAAACAAAGTTAATATAAAATAAAATTATACATAAAAAAGCAAAAAAATAAAATTAAAATAGCAAAAGTGATAAAAATATTATTTTTATAATTTTGTTTTGTCATTTTTATGTATAGAAGATTAGAAAATAGTAAATTTTTAACTAAATTAATTTATATTTGTTGTATTCAATTTAAATAAATAATAAATTATCTTATTTTAATTTATTTCTTAAATTTATATATCATAAAAATTAAATCAAATAATTAATATACCTAATTTTAAATTGTGTGATACTTAAATATCTATTCAAATCAATTAGTTGATATAATTAATTCATCATAATGAATTGTCTTTAATGAGTTAAACAAAATAAAGTAGAAGCATGCTATGTTGATTCTATCATTAAAGGTAAAAATTCGATTTTTATATAATAGAATAGATAGAATAGATAATATAATAGACGGCGAGAAAGAGAAAGATAAACATTTTAGATTCTAAGTTGTTTTATTTAGATGTTGCAATGTGGGTATCACATTATTTTACTTATTCTACCATATGGACCCTTTTGTAACTTTATTTCAGTATCAATAGAATTCCACTACCTTTGTGTACTAAATTAAAATTCAAAATAAAACTAAAAAAAAATAAAGAGTATAAAATTATTGATTGAAAAACACTCTAAATAATAAAAAGCCAAATTAATTTTAATATTAAATTCATTAATACGATTTTAATTTTATATAATAGTTAGATAATAAATTAGTAAAAGCAAATAGAAGAATGACTTTAATTAATATTTGATAAAATATTCATTTAGAATAATTAAAAAATTTAAAATTATGATATTATTAAAAATAATATATTTGTATGTTAAAAAAATTATATTTAAATAAAATATTTATAAAATATAAAATTTAGAGTAACATAGTTTCATAAACATTAATCATTAATCAATTATGAACTAACATAAAATTATAATATAATTTATTTATGAAAAAATAATCAATAATTAATATTAATAAATATAAAAATTATCCAAATACTTTGATCAAAAGTATGAGTGGTTAATTATTATTTATTATTAATAATATTTTGTTCGTAACAAAAACTGAAAATATAATTATTCAGATTTAGATTTTAGAAAAATAAACGTATAAGTAATAAATGATCTATTTTATCATGTATATTATAAAATAATTAATTAAACTAACTGATATAATGAATTATAATTAATTAATTGGTATAAATTATAATAAATTATATGATATTAAAAAAATAAAATGAATACAAAAAATAAAAAAGAAATAGAAGAATAGAAGACTACAATAAAATAAACTGAATGTGAGTTTTTTTTTTCTTTTTATAAATTTTATATCACATCCGCTTCAATAATAATAAATAAAAATACATCAACTTAATATCTAAGAGAAAATGATGAGATAAAATCATAACACAATTCTAAAATAAAAGCTTAAATTAAACCATAATATCATTGCACAACACAAATTAAAAGTAATTTCACACTACAATATACCACACAAATAGGTAAATAACTTAAGCTTAATTACGGATTTTTTATGGAATTTTTTTTATTTATGTATACATGATAACACCATGGTCTATAAATGCTTAGTGGATAACATATCATATATTGCTCTGAATGATGAGCACATGAGTTGAAGAGTGTGTGCTAATTTGTGTCCATGATAGTTGCCTTGTGACGACGCCTCATAGGAAGAAAAAGAATTGTTGTAAAAGCTACCCAACGAAAGAGTAATTGGTAAATGAATAATATTTTCTTCTAGTATTTTTATAGTGGTAAAATAAAAACAGAAGGAATAAAATTTTGTATTTTTATATTGGAAATAGAATTTGATATTTATCCTAATAAAATTAAATAACTAATTAGCTATATTTAAATAAATAAAATAAATTAAATAAAAATATTTTTAAGAATTAACCAAATCAATTAGTCGATACAAATCATTAGTATAATTAATTTTATTTGATTTATTGAATTCAAAAAATAAATTAAAAAATAATTGATTGAATTAATTAGTTGATATAATTAATTTATTATAATTAATTGGATTTAATGAATTAAAAAAAATAAATAGAAAACATAGGAGACAATGATTTTTTTAACTAAATTAATATGTATTTATTGTATTTAATCAGTATAAGTAACAAATCATTTATGTTATTATGTACCTTATAAATTAATAAATTAAAATAATTGATATAATAAATTACAATTATTTGATTGATATAAATTATAATAAATCGTGTGATATTTAAATACCTAATCAAATCAATTAGTTGATATAATTAATTTGCTGTAATAAATTGTATTCAATGAGTTATAAAAAATAAATTAAGAAACACGCTAAGAAGTATCCACGCCCATCATGAAGTACAGAAATTCAATTTTTATATAATAAAAATATACATTCTTATATATGTTATAAAAATATGATTTGATTACATTAACTTGCTTATTTTTTTTTTAACTTGCCACCTATATTCAGCATGGAATTTTTATTTTTCTAAAATAAATTTAGAAGAGAGAATAGTACTTTTATTTTGGAGAGAAAATAAATTCATTAAAAATTGACACCTCGCTTTCATTAGTTGATAATGCATTAAATATTAATTTTATATAATTATAATAAATATATTTTCCTAAATTAGTATAATCATACATTATTCATTAAATGTTAATTGTAATATAAATATAATAAAGATATTTTTCTAAAATAAATTTAGAAGAGAGAATAGTGCTTTCATTTTAGAAGAAAAATAAATTTATGAAAAATTGACACATCACTTCAATTAATTAGGAAAAAATACAATTTTAGTATATTAAGTAGAAGTATATTATTATTATTATTATTATTATTATTATTATTATTATTATTATTATTATTATTATTATGATTAAAAATATTTTGATTGATAATTAATAAGTAGTTTAATAATGTATTAAATATGGATTTTATATAATTATAATAAAGATATTTTCCTAAATTAGTATAATTATGCATTATTCATTAAATGCATTCATTTTGGAAGAAAAATGAATTCATGGGAAATTCATACCTCACTCTCATTAGTTGAGAAAAAACCTAATTTTAATATATTAAGTAGATTATATAAATAGAAATACTTGCTAAGTATATATAAAAGAGGAGATATATAATTATATATAATATAATTGCTATATATGTAACAGATATAAATTGTTATAATTATAGAGACTTACTATAATTATATTAAATTTAATTATGAATGTAAATAAATAAAAAGTGATAATAATTAATATTATTTTTTTTCTTTTCTATATTAATATTTACCGTAAATATAAAAAATATTGAGAAAAAAAGTAGATACTGACTTTATTTTATTTTATTTTATTTTACGTCATGGATTTCTTTACTAAAATTAATGGAAGAAAAAAAATCTTTATTTATATATCAATCTCAATCACAATAAATAAGATGAATCGATTGGGCAACTAACAAATTTAACGGGTAGATGTTATTTTCCATTTATGAAAAAAATGAGGTAATATGCATGCGTATATTAATATAGAAAGAATATATACTCACAACTTTAAAATCTTCAAGAATATTCGATTGTATTATCCTTCAAACCAAAAAATTCATCCTTTATTTTCATTAAATATTTATATTAATTCAATTAGATGAGTGTTTTAATTAAAGAAAAGATTATTATTATTATTATTATTATTATTATTATTATTATTATTATTATTATTATTGAATAATAACGATAATTATCGTTATTAATATTAAATTGGTTATTAATATATATATATATATATTGAATTATCATTAATATTAAATTAGTTATATATATATTTATTGTTACTTCTACAATCGTGCAATAATATTTCCTTTCATTTGTTAACTAATTAAACTTAGTTATTTATATTAAATATATTTAATGATTACTAAAAATTAATCATATAATTATCATTATTAATAACCAATTTATATTTTTCTAAAATATTAGTTTCTATTTTATTATTATTATTATTATTATTATTATTATTATTATTATTATTATTATTATTATTATTATTATTATTATTATATAGGTCACCATTAAGATAATAACTTGTCACTAATAAAATTTTAGGATAATGAATAAAAAATAGAATTATATCAATATAATTAAAATAGTTAAAAATATTTCTGATTGATAATTAGGTTAATAATGCATTAATTATTGATTTTATATAATTATAGTAGAGATATTTTTTTAAATTAGTATAATTATGAATTATTCATTAAATACTAAGTATAATATTGTTATATAATTATAATTAAGATAATTTTCTGAAATAAATTTAAAAGAGATTAGTATAATTATAATAAAGAGATTATTTTAAATTAGTATAATTATGTATCATTGATTAAATATTAATTATAATACAATTATATCAATTAAAGATAATTTTTAAAAATAAATTTGAAAGAGAGAAATAGTGCAATCATTTTGGAGGAAAAATGGATTCACGAGAAAATGACACCTCACCATCATAAGTTAGGAAAAAATTCAGTTTTAGTATATTAAGTAGATAGATTGATATAAATTATAATAAATTATATAACATTTAAAAAGAAAATAAAATGAATAAGAAGAAAATAAAAATAAATAGAATAGATAGAAGACTACAATAAAATAAATTGAATGTGAGAGTTTTTTTTTTTGGTACATTTCATATCACATCCGTTTCAATAATAATAATAAATAAAAATACGTCAACTTGATATCTAAGAAAAAATGATGAGATAAAATCATAATACAGTTCTAAAGTAAAAGTTTAAATTAGAACATAATAATATCGTTACACAACACATATTGAAAGTAATTTCACACTACAATATACTAAAAACAGGTAAATGACTTAAATTTAAATACGAAACATTTTTTATTTATGCATACATGATAACACCATGGTCTATAAATACTTCATAGATAACATAGCTTATATAGCTCCGAATGATGAGCACGAAAGTTGGAGAGTGTGGTAGTTTGTTTCCACGATAGTTGCCTTCTTGCAACGACGCTCATAGGAAGAAAAAGAATTGTTGTAAAAGCTATCAAATGAAAGATTTATTGGTAAACGAATGATATTTTCTTCTAGAATACATGGTCTTTTATAGTGGTAAAATGAAGATGGAAGGAATTAAATTTTATATTTTTATACTAGGAATAGAATTTGATATTTATTCTAATAAAGTTATTATTATTATCAATATAAATGGGTTAACAACTTGCCACTAATAAAATATATGTTCTCAAATTTAGATTCATATACCACAGGAAAATACTATATAGACTTTAGTAAAATAAAAATAAATATGTAAATTACCTATTATTAAGGTAATTTTTTAATAGTGCATTAAATTTTGATTTGATACAATTATAATGAAGATATATTTCTAAATTAGTATAATTATATATTATTCATTAAATATTAATTACAATATAATTATATTAAAGATATTTTTTATAAAATAATTTAGAAAAATTATTTGATATAGGTGAATCGGGTAACAAAGATTTTTTATTATTATTATTACTATTATTGATATTATTATTATCATTAAAATTATTAAAAGTATTTTTAATTGATAATTGATAAGTAGTTTAATAGTGCATTAAATATTGATTTGATATAATTATAATGAAGATATGTTGCTAAATTAGTATAATTATATATTATTCATTTAGTATTAATTATAATATAATTACAATAAAATAATTTAGAATAGAAAAAAAAATTTATTCGTTTTGGAGGGAAAACAGAGGCATGAGAGATCGACACGTCACCTTTAGTAGCTGTGGAAAAACCCAGTTTTAGTATATTAAATAGATCAATTCAGAATTAAGAATTTTTCAGACTTGATTTAGTACCATCTTTTGCAGAGGTTCAAATCACAAACTTGTTCGTGTTTTTAGTTAAAATTTATTTTTGAAAGCACCTGCAAAAATAGATTTTAAAGTTAGTTTGTATTTTTTTTAAATCAAAAAATATAATATAACTTATATGCTAACAGATATCTATATTTATTCTTAATTTTATTATATTGATATGTATTAAAGTTACTTTAAATATTAAAAATAATTTTATCAAATATAAATAATATAATATTTAAAAAGTTAACTTTAATAAACTATCCTAAAAATCTGATTGGACCTCAATCAATAAAATAAATTATTATTCAATTCATTCTTAAAATTTGAGACAAACTTAAATTAGTCTCTAAAATTTTAATTAACAAATTGAACCTCTAAATCTATAAGGGTAATTCATGTGGTAATAACATGCTGGTTGTCCATTGTTAACTCTCATTTAGGGATGTCAATGGGGCAGGATGGGGGCGAGGGATGCCTCCCTATTCTCCATCTCTAACCCTCAAATTTACTCTCCGTTCCTGCCCTGTTTTCCCGTGGAGGAATATTGCTCTTCATTCCCATTCTTCACAGGGTCCCATTTTTCGTGGGGATCCCATTCCCCATCTATCTGATAATTCTAACTAATTATTAATTTCTATATGAATAGAGGTGTAAGTATCTATTCTATACAAAAATAACAAGATTTTATACAAAAAGTCTAAACAATAAGATGGTGACTTCTTTCGAAATGACGCAATGGGAGGACGCAACGGCAAACCAGAGGATAGAGAAGTGAACAAGGTGGGAGACGCGGCAATAAAGAGGAGAATGAACACGACGACAAAGTTACGGAAAGGAAACCCGCAAATAGAGAGCACGATGCAGTGAGGATCATGGCACGGTAAGGTGTGACGATGCGGTGAGAAGGGAGAGCGGCGAGAATGTGGCTATAGAGAGGTTGGATGGAGTATGGACAACGTTAGAGATTTCTGAATTGAAGAAGAGTTATGCAAATGAGGATTAGGAGTTTTGGGTTTTTATATATATGTGTGTGTGTGAAATGGCTAAAAAACATATATGAGAAATAAACTATTAAGGACAATTCAGTAAATTTATGAATTTTGGGGATTAGCGGGGATGGGGCGGAGATTCCCGTTCGGGTCCCCGCGTCTGCCTTAGGAAAATTTTGTCCCTCGTCTCCATCCCCACAGAAAAAATTCCCCACAATCGAATCCCCATTCGAGGCAGTCCCCGCAGGGATCCCCGCGTCTCGAGGAGTTTTGCTATCCCTACTCTCACCAAAGGAAAGCATTTTATTATTACATTTTATTATTACATGTAAGTGTAACATAACAACACTATCTTAAATACAGGACGGAGCTTAGTTTAGACAAGAGGGCCATGACCCTAAACTTTTATTAAAAAAATTAGTAATATTTTAAAAAAAAATAAAAAATAGTTCAGTTGGCTCAAATATTTTATTATGATTTAAAATACTAAAGTTTAATCTTTATCTCTTACTTTTATTGCACAATAATTTTTAATTTTAAACATTCAAAACATGTTAAATTTAGATTGAACTGAGTGTATTGATATTTCACATCTCTCTATTAAATAAGTAACACTCATTCTACCTTTGAGTTCAAATATAAAAAATTAGGTCTTTTTTATTTATGTAATTTAATATTATTTTATATTTTACTGTTTATTTAATTTAATTTTTTTATGATAAAAAATATTAGAATATTCAATAAGTTTTGATATTATTATGTTTGTATAAATTGATAAAAAAAATCAATAAATATTATAAATTTTAATATTTGTCCTTCTAACTTTTTTTTATATATTTTATAGGAAATATATTCAAATTTTTATATAAAATAATCATAAAAAATCAAAGAATTGATGTATTTTTTAAGAGGAAGGCTAATATTCAAGAAGGAGAACATATAACTTTTATAATATTAACAGCTGAAGGTTGTGGTAGGCTTAGAGAAGGGGGTTGAATCTATGCCTTCCTTTTTGTTGCTGTTATAACTCTTTTAAATCAAAATTTTTAATTCTGATTCTGTTTGTTCTCAGCAGCGAAAATTTATGAGACAATTTATTTTTGTTTTATGAATATCAGAAAACAGAACATAGTAGAGAAGAGAAAAGTTAACACCAGCATATATCCTGGTTTGGTTGCCTTGTGCTATGCAACCTACGTCCAGTCTCCTCCACAACAATGGAGGAATTTTCACTATAGTTAAAAGTATTACATACACCAATTTCACACTCAAGTTCTAACCTAACTTGACATTGGCTATGCTAACACCTAACTAGTCATTTTTAGTGTTAACCCAACTAAGAAAGGGATACCTAATAGGTACAAGACACAAAATACTTAACCAACCTAAAAAAATCAGAAAATAACTCTAGACTTTTCTCTCAAGTGTATGATTCAGCCTTTTTCCACTCATGGCTTTTATTTGAGCTTTCTCACAATGTCTTTTCTCACAAGAAATTATAGAAAGATAAACATAGAAAAGTACATCACAATCTATAAAACATGAAGGAGATTGACTTCATCAACAACCTCTTCACTATGTGCAAAACCAGATTTGCAAACCTCAGATACAGTTCTTCAGTATTGGCCAAATGTTTCTTTGAAAGAAAACATTATCCAAGTAGAGGAACTTCTTCTCAAAACTTAACTCATCAAACTCTGGTTTTTTCTCCTTAGTTCTGAATGAGTAGAAAGTCTTCTTTTATCTCCTTGCATATTGCTTGGTTGCTCTTTCTAGGTCAACTTCTTGAGCCTTGAGCTTCACCAACCCACTGTCTCACTTTTTCCATTAATCATCTCAATGAAAACTTTGCTTCTGACCTTTCTTGGTTGACCGAAAGCCACTTTAACAGCAGAAAAGATTTCTTCAATGGTAAATCCAGATCTTGACCATTGAAACACAACTTGATCCCCAAGACATATTCTCAACCGTTGATGCACAGCAGTGAAGAACAGAAATTCTCTTTTCCGTATAACCCGAAATAGAGTGGTAGAGAGTTGAAGATGAAGAGAAGAAAATGTGTTGCATGTAAAAGGAAATGGGTTACCTTTAACCTAAACTTGATTTGGTTTGAAATGGGTGATTAGACTTCTGAGTTTCAAGCTTGAACTTTCTCTTTCTTGCTTCTTTGATGATCACCTTAGGAAAGAAGCTTTCTCTTTTTCTTTCTCACTTTTCTGAGTTTGTGATTTGACATGATCAGAGAAGAGAAGAACGTTGAGTTGGTGAAAGCAAGTGAGAAGAATTTGAAATCAATTCGGACTTGGATCGGGTTCTACTTAAATTCAGCCCATTAGTTATCTTGCTTTGATTTTTTTGGGCTTTCCTTGCTTTATAGCCCGCCAACCTTGTTTTTTGATTTCAATCAGTTTGGACTGCTTGCTTTTATATTAGGTTGTTGCAATGTTGAGTTTTGGCCTGCAACACTAAATAATTAGTAATATGCAATTATAATTAATCAACAATAATTATTTATTTTATCCAAAAATAATGTTTGTCATCACTAATTAAATTTATTAATTTCTTAACTCAACAACACCTGTAGATAGTTCTACTTTAATGAATCACGAAAAAAGTAAGATACAACCTTCAAAAGTTTAAAGAGTTGCATCTGATGAGTTTGACCTTAATTTTTTGGAACGAGACCCTGAAAAATGGCTTCAAATTTGGCAATATCACCCAAATCAGAGAGATGAGGTTAGATGAACTTATCTTAAATGGGGTCCATATCAAAAGCATCTTAACAATTATCTTCTATCTGGCCCCCCAAAATTTTGTTTCAAATTCCGTCACTGCTTAAATATATTATTATTGTTAAAAAATTAACAATATCTACTTTTATTATTTAATATACAAAAAATAAGATTTTCATATAATTAATCAAATTATTTTTTTAATTGATATATATTTTCTATATTAATATATTTTTTTGCAATCAATTAATTAATCGTAATTATATATTATTTATTCTAAAGTATATGACAAGTTGACAACGTTGTTTAAAAAATATGCATGCGTTAGCTATCACACTACTTACAGTTTATTAATCAATAACCACTAATACTAAAATTAATTGTGGTAATAAAGATTTGGTTTTTCTATGGGCTTGCGGCCGTTTGTATATAACCAGCAAGAATCAATTGTATGTTTTTTTTTTTAAAAAAAAATTACCTTATTAATAAGATAATATATCTTCAGCCATAAGCAAGTTTAAACTTAATTAATTAAGCGTTTTTCTTTTGAAAGATATAATACGTTAACACAATTTCGGTATCTTTCAAAGTTAGAAGATAAATGATTATTTCTCATATATAATTTTATAATAAATTTGTATCATGCATTTTTACACACATGAAATAATAATATATTTAACAAATTTAACATATAATTAAAGTTTAAATAAAAAAATTTGGAACATAAATTAAATATAGTTTAAGATTATGCAAATATTTTTTAAGTTTTATAGTCCTACGAGAATTTTAAAAAATGTAATAAATAAATTATCTTGAGTTTAATTCTACCACGCGATATTTTATATTCAAACAAAATATGGAAGAATATTTTATTTCATGTATTAAATGAATGCATAGTTTAAGTTTATTAAGCAAATAATATATTTACCTCTAATTTTCAAGGATACCGAAACAATTACATATAATTAAATAATATTGCTCATCAAAAAAGAGAATAATTAAAAAAAAAACACCTGTTATGCATTTTACTAACAAACTTTCTTTTGTTTTTGAAATTAAAGTTGTTGAATGAAACATGCAACAAATTAAGCACCGAAATCAACGCACAATAAATCAATTTAAGATATGTTTAGAATTCAATTCAGTGTAAAATAAAAAACATTGTTCCTAAAAAGGAAGTCAACATCCTTTTACATGATGTCTACTCACTCATCCTTTATCTGAGATATCACCATGATTACTAATTTTACAGGATTACTTTCATCATGAATATAATGAAGAGTGATGATTATGATTCGTACAATATTGCATCCATTGTCAAATAATGTAAGTGACAATAAAACATACAAATCACTATCAATATCTTGAATTTTCATTTTCATGGCATTTTCCAACTTACATATCTCACAAGATTCACTCATTTTTTTCCTTGCTCATTTTCCCACACTTACCATTATTAATAACATCATATTATTTTGAACATTAAAAATAATCATCAAATTAATCATTACATATAAAATACAATAAAAATATACATTAAAAAATTTAATTTATAAAACAATATATATAAATATACATAAATTAAATAATAGTTGATAAAAAAATTTTGTCCACAACACAACAATTTTATGTTAATAAACATCATCAAACAACTCATGGTCAATGGAAGATTGAAAGTGATAGATATTTATTTTATGTTATTAATCAATAATTTTGGATTAAAAAATTTGGGTATGTCTAAAATGAGCACAACAATTATGTGTTTATTAGATGTGTCATATTTATATAGATCATTAGATTTTATTAGATAAAAATCAAAGGCTAATATAAAAGAAGAGCATTGATAGACTTTAATAAATACAGAATATCCTAGTATATAAATAAATGCTTTAAATAATAATACTTTAATACACAATACTTTAAATGGCAACACAATATTTTATTATTAAATAATTAAATATAAAAATAAATATTCTTTATTCATTAATATTAATTATATGCAAAAAAATTTATAATATTAAAAAATTATATTAAAATAATATTTTTAATTGTAATATAAAAATATAAAATAATTGAAATTTTATTTTATATTACTTGATAAATAATTAGATTATTATATTTAAAATTTATTTACTAACTATTTATGTTAAAAATATTATTATATAATATAATTTTTCAACAAAATATTTTAAAAATATAATTTATTTAAAGTATTACATATAATACATGAAAATATTAACTTTTTAATTTTTAATTTTTTATAAAAATAGAATAAATAATATAATTCTAAATACAAATCTATCACATTATAATTTTACTTATATTAGTAAGACCTAAACTAATCAAATTTATGAAATTCAAAATATTAAAATTGTATACAAAATCAGGCTATGGCAGAAATATAATCACATAAACGCACTGTTTTCTTTGATACCTTTTCCAAAATAACATATATACTATATACTATTTGAATTAAAATGTAGATTAATTATTATATGTAATTACACCTATACATATGGATTTGTCTAAAAAAATTGAAAAAATAAATTATATTATTTATTTAGTCTTTCCAAAATAATTTAAAAAAATTAATATTTTTATATATTATATAAAAAATTTTAAATAAATTTTATTTTTATAAATATTTTGATAAAAAATTATATTATATAGTAATATATTTAACAAAGTAATTAGTTAATATGTTATTATATAATATAATTTTTAAAATTTATTATGAATAAGAAAGATTAAAAGAGAAAATTATGAGGTGGCATATATATTAGTGAGTCTAAAAAATAAAAGAAAATATATATCAATTTTATATCAGTCACTATTACATACACACATATAATACATATACATAGTTGATACATATTATTTATTCAATTTAAAAAAAATAAAAAAATATTTTTATGTATTATATATAATATTTTAAATAAACTATATTTTGACAAATATTTGATAAAAAATTATATTATATAATAATATTTTTAACAAAAATAGTTAATTAATAAATATTGAATATAATAATCTAATTATTTATCAAGTAATATAAAATAAAATTTAATTATTTTATATTTTTATATTGTAGTTTAAAATATCATTTGAATATAATTTTTTAATATTATAAAAAAAATTTGCATAATAATTAATTTTAATAAATAAAAATATTTATATTTTTTGTATTTATATATTTTGTATTTATATGTTTTATATTTTTAATTACGTAAATTTGATTAATTTAGGTCTTACTAATATAAGTAAGTATATAATGTGATAGGCATGTATTTAGAATTATATTATTTATTCTATTTTTTTAAAAAAATTGAAAAAAATAAAAAACTTAATATTTTTATTTATTATATATAATCTTTTAAATAAATTATATTTTTAAAATATTTTAATGAAAAATTATATTATATAATAATATATTTAACAAAAATAGTTAGTTAATAAATTTTGAATATAATAATCTAATTATTTGTCAAATAATATAAAATAAAATTTTAATTATTAAATTTTTTTTAAGTTAGAAGTGAGATTCAAATCTGAGACTTCTAAATGAGGTCAGGATAAAAAGATTATGTCATTTGAGTATAATAGACTTTGGTTTTTTTACTCCATTGAAGTCTTACAAACTGAAAAAAAAAAACTAATATATTAGACTATAATAGACTTTGATAATTAATAACTTTTGGCAGTAATTTAATTTAATATTATTTTAAGTTTTATTAATTTTTTAGATTAATTTTTTAGATACAAAATTAAAATATTTAATAAATATTAGTGTTATAATATTCAAAGTTTCAATCCTTCAAGTTCTAAACTAAATTCTAAACAATTATAATTTCATGTATTATCTTTGAAAAATTAGACAATTTTTTTTATTAATTTAATTTAATATTATTTTATATTTTTTAGTTTCTTAATTAAATTTTTTTATTTATTATAATAAATTCGTGTGTATATGACATATCTTATTACATTGAGATATGATTATGGATTTATGGTACAGGCGAACAACTGGAATTGAGGTGTAGAACTGTAGATTTAGTATGTTATAATTTAAAATATTGTTTTAATATAATTTTTAATATTATAAAATTTTTTTATATAATAATTAATCTCAATAAATAAAAAATATTCATATATTTTATATTTAATTATTTAAAAATAAAAAATTTTATTATTATTTAAAGTATTATGTATTAAAGTATTATCATTTAAAACATTTATTTATATACTAAAATATTATGTATTTATTATAGTCTATTAATATTTTTTTATATTAACCTTTAATTTTTATCTAATAAAATCTAATAATTTATATAAATATGACACATATAATAAGCACATAATTATTGTGCTTATTTTAAACATACCCAATTTGATTATCTAAAAGAAATATGTGCTTGCAATATACGATACTAAAGAAAAAAAATTAAAATACAATAATTAGTGTTGCATTAATGTCTCTGCAAGAAAAATGTATCAAAGTTATTGATTCTACTTGCAAAAATACTTGTATTGAAATTCAAATCATGATATTATCATCATAAATTAAGCCCAAATGAATATGAGTAGTAGTTATTTATTTATGGTTTCTTGTACCATCTTGTATCAATTACAATGGCCTAGCCAAGCAAAAGATCAAGTGCATCCCGAAAAAGAAAAGCGATATGAAACATTTTAAATGTATCTTGAAATTATATGTTAGTCGTTAATTTCAATCATAATATATAGAGATTAATAACTAAAATCAATTTTATAATTGAGATCAGCTATTAAAATCACTAAAACACACCTAATTCCATAATATACTTAAAAAAATGTGTTTCATTCTCAATCTATTTATATTTGTATACGTACAATATCGAAATATTTCATAATAAAAAAACAAAAAACTAAAATTTATTTTATTTAACAGAGAATCAATTTGGATTTATGTCAGACAGATTTATCACTGAAGCAATATACCTATTAAAAAGGATGATGAAGAGGTATCGTAGTAATAAAAGGGATCTACATATAGTGTTTATTGATTTGGAAAAAGCGTATGATAGGGTACCAAGGGAGGTCTTATAGAAGGTTTTAAAAAAGAGGAGAGTAAGGATCACATATATTCGGACAATTAAAGACATGTATGATGGGGCCACAACTAGTGTGAAGACTCAATGTGGTGTGACAGAGGAATTCCTTATTGGTATAGGATTGCACCAGAGATCATCCTTAAGTCCATACCTTTTCACATTAGTCTTGGAAGTACTCACAGAGCATATCCAAGAGCCTGTGCCATGGTGCATGCTTTTTGCCAATGATATCGTCCTTATGGGAGAGTCAAGGGAAGACCTAAATAAGAAGTTGGAGTTATGGAGAGAAGCTTTAGAAGTGTATGGTCTGCGCATAAGCCGTAGCAAGACGGAATATATGGAATGTAAGTTCAGTCTGAGAAGGGAAAATCCCAATATAAAGCTGAAGATTGGAGAAAACATCCTACGAAAAGTTAAAAGTTTTAAGTATCTTGGGTGCATCATACAGGATAATGGAGAGATTGAATAAGATGTAAATCATAGGATCCAAGCAGGTTGGTCAAAATGGCGGAGTGCATCTGGTTTTATATGCGACAAAAAAATGCCTCTAAAACTTAAAGGTAAATTCTATCGCACTGCTATAAGACCGGCTATGCTGTATGGTACGAAGTATTGGGCGGCTAAAGGGGAGCACGAACATAAGCTGAGTGTGGCAGAGATGAAGATGTTGAGATGGATGAGTGGTCATACGCGATTGGATAAAATAAGGAATGAAGATATAAGGAAGAGAGTTGGAGTAGCACCCATTGTGGAAAAAATGGTTGAATCGCGTCTCAGGTGGTTTGGACATGTAAGAAGAAGACTGATAGAACATCCAGTCAGGAGGGTGGATGAGATGGAAGATGGACAAAGGATGAAAGACAGAGGAAGACCTAAAAAGACCATCCATGAGGTGGTCAAATGAGATCTACATGTAAACAGTCTCTCTGTAGACATGATACATAACAGAACATAATAGCGTCGTTTGATTCATATAGCCGATCCTACTTAGTGGGACAAAACTTTGCTATTGTCTATTATTATTATTTATTAATTATTATAATAAGTCAATAATTAATAAATATTAAATAAAGTAAGTTTTGACTTTCTATAACATTATTATGTAGTAGTAAATGGACATGTTTTAAGTCTAAATGGTGATTTGGAACTTAGAATTAAGCTGGTTCGTAATTTATAAGTTAATGAATATATTATTAATTTATTTTAAAAGATAAAAAGACTATAAATTTGTTTGGACGTCATTTTAATTTTTTTTTAAATAATATTTTTTAAAAATATCTTTTATAAAAACAAAAATAATTTTATATTTGAATATTTTATATAATTTTTTATTTATTAATTATATTTAAATAAAATAAAATAAAAATATTTTTTTTATTCATTTATTATGTGAAAAATATTTTTTTAAAGAAAAGAAATTTAGAAAAAATGTAAATTTTAGCTTCTCAAAGAAGATATTGTTTTTAAAAATTTTTTTTAATATTTTTACTTTTATTATTAGAAATTTGTCAAACATATTAAAAAAATAAAAAATATTTTTTATTAAAAAAATACTTTTTTATCGATTTAATAACGCCCAAACAAGCACGTATGTATAATAACAAACCAAAAAAAATCCTAATTTACAATTACACGATTGTTAAATTGACAACAAAAATGTCCCTAATTTTTTAATATATTTTTGTTATAATATATATAATTCAACTCATAATTATTAACATTAATAGTTATTAATATGTAGTACATATATATTGTTATTATTATTCCAAACATTATTACTTTGAAATAATAATGATCATATGCAGATATATTATTGCTGTAGAGTGAAAACATTACTTTACAAGCTAAGTAATAATTTATACGTAAACATCAGGAAAAATTTATTAAATTTATATAATAGTAAATTCATTTTAGATTTATGTAATTATTATGTTGAAATCAAATATTGTACGTATACTTATTATGTTAAATTTTATTTGTTTTTATTATATAATTATTTTTCTCTCTCTCTCTCTCTCTCTCTCTCTCTCTCTCTCTATATATATATATATATATATATATATATATATTCTAATAATTTCCAATGTGATTTTAATAACAACTCAAACGAGTTTTTTTTTTCTGTCATTTCATATATTCTTGTAATTTTTTATCTTAAATATAAGTTTACCTACAATCGTAAAGTTTATGGTGATGATCAGATTTTAAGTACTACATTTCATATATTATTACTTACATTTACTGAAACATTGATATTCCAATTTTTAACTGAAATAATTTAAATGTGCCCATAGTAAATTGATGGTTATTGTTTTTGTCTAGTACATAATGTACAAATATGTCATTTTCCCTCAACAATAACATTGATCTACCTTAGGTTAGGGTGAAACTAAGGTTCTGTCGTTGTTATTGTTGTTGTTGTTGTTTTTTTTTTTTTTTTTTTTTCCGGATATATATTCCATGACATTGAATTCAAATTCATACTTTTTATGATGGTGGAATTAATGAGGATGGAGAATTCATGCGAAATATGGGTCCGGAAATGGTAATGGTAATGGACGAGTGGGTCATTCACAACTAGACACCTCCATGTGCAGCTGATTAATATTAAAGGGTTTTCTAATTAATAAGTGCAGCTGGTTAGTGATTAACATTAATAAGAATATTAGTTAAGGTTACTTATTTTAAAAATGTATATATTAAAATTTAGTTATTAAATTAATTAATAATATAAAATATATTTTAAATATAAAATATATATTTAAAATAAATTAAGTATTATATGTATTTATACACAAATATAAAGTAATTAATTTAATAGTTTATTTTTAGTGTGTATATAGATATACTTTTTTTATATAAAACTTATTTGAGTGCTATTAAGTTATTAAAAAAAATATTTTTTAAATAAAAAATATATTTATATTGTTTAGTATATTTGACAAAACTTTAATTATAAAAATAAAAATATCTTTTTTTAGAAGTTATAATTTATATTTTTTAAAAGATTTTTTTATTAAAAAATATTTTTAACATAATAAATAAATAAATATTTTTATATTATTATACTTAAATATAATTTTTAAATAAAAAATATTTTAAAAAATATTTAAACATAAAATTATTTTATTTTCTTAAAATATCTTTTAAAAAAATTACTTGAATATTTTTTTTTCATAAAAACTCATTCAAACAAGTTTATAATAAATATTTTGAAAACTTAAAATTTTTAAATTTTCAATATAAACATTTTATATTTAATATTTTAATTAAGTTCGTATAAGGGGAAAGAAACCGAATAAGAAAACAATTAATTAATAAGAAAAAGAGAATCAAGAGAAAAAAGGATTTCATTGATAAAGATTTTCAAAAAAAAAATACAATGTACTAATTTCATGTTTTTTATTACATTTCTACTATATTTATTTATAATAAATTAATTAATTAATAAAACTATCTTAATTTGCTTTGGGGATATTTTTTACTCATTAGGGTTCGATACTTGCTAACTAAATATAATATTAAATATGAAAATTTTAATGCACGATACCAAAGCCATTGATTAAATTGGTAATAATGCAGATAATAAAGCACGACACGAAATTGCAGTTTTGACTTGCAACCTAGTGGAATATTAAAATTTAAAACGCATATGTTATCATTTTTTTCCTTATACGACAATAGTAAGATTCGAAATTTTGAATACTACTTTTTTCTTGTTATAAAATTACTTTCTATAGACATCATATACCTATTAAACTAAGTGTTATACTTTCGTAACTTTTTGTTTTGATATGTTATAATTTCTGAAAAATTATATTTAATAAGACCTTAACTAGGAGCTTTTAGTTGAAAATTTGAGATGGTTTCGACTTTCAAGAGTAGTTTAATTTATTTTTAAAATAAAAGAAAAAATAAAATTCTTTCACTACAAGATTTAAAAACATGTTATTTTTTTAATTATCCGAGACATATGCTTAATATAGAAACCGTTTTTTTCCCTTTCTTTTTTAATTTAGAAACAACTTATTAAACAAAGCAACTGTATATAATAATATCCGTATCTGAAAATAAAATAAAGAAAAAAGAAGATCATGATTGAATTGGAGGCCTTGAGATTTGGGATTATGGATAGTGATTAATTACTGATTAGTATTAGGTTTAAAGTTAAGGTTGTTAATTTTCCCATTTTGCCCTTCTCAATTAGTAAAACTAACAAACGGAAGCAGCTTTGTTTGGCTCTAAAAACCAGTAACCACTCTTTTCATAATTCTCTCTTTTCTCTTCTCCCTTTCATCCATAACAATCACCATAACCGTAACCGTTCTTATTCATTAACAAACCCAGACCCAAACCTAATCTCTCTCTCTCTCTCTTACACACTCTCTCTCTTTCTCTCTCTCTTCTTTATTTACTGTCTCTCTTTATCTTCAATGCTCAACAACAACGCCATTGAGATATTATTCTTCATCTTCTGCTGCTACTACGAGAGTTTTGCAGCTCCGTGACTGTCCTTTTTCGTTTTGAGATCTCACCGTCGTTGTCGCTTTCTTCGCTTCGAACCTCAACAATGGGAAGCAAATGGAGAAAGGTGAAGCTTGCCATAGGCATCAATTTGTGCATTCACGTTCCCAGAACTACGGATCGTTCTTCCTCTTCCTCCGCCATCGAATCGCCCTTTTCCTCCGCCGCATTCTCTGACGGTGTCTCTCCGTCTTCCGGCCGCCGTCCCACCACTCCGACGCCGTCCTCCTCCGGGTTACGATTGTCCAAATCCGGATCTAAATCGAAGTCGTTTTTGCCCAAGGTTATTATCATTCGTTACCATTAATCCTTTTAGCATATTCGTAATATAAAGTTACGTTTTTTGTTGTTGGTTTTATAGAAAGTTACTTTTTTTTGGGTTGGGGGGTATGAATCTTCATTGATCGGAGTTTGTTTTTTTTTTTTCACTACTCGAGCTGAGGCTCATTCATTTCACTACATTTTTTCTAAATAGTGTATAGACATCAATGGCAGTTTCTAATCACTGGTAAAAGTTTCGTTTTTGCCTTTAAATTGTGGTATCATTGTGGTTGCTATATTTGAGTGTGAGGTATATGAATATATGAATATTTGTGGTGAAGACGGTGTATTATTCTGGGTGTTTATTTGTTTATGAGATGCTTTGATCTCCATTGTTGTGTTGCATTTGATGAGGACTTTTAGTTGCTTCTGTTTTCGTCCATTGCTGCGTGTGCTGTTCAACTCTCAATGGCCTAGCGCCTAAGCTAAAGCTTTTGGTATGGTGGAAACCCCCACAGAAGAGTCAAAGGCACCTTAGCTGTTGATTGTGAAAATCCCAGCTGTAAACAAAGAAAAAGTTGAGGTTTTTGCAGGATAAGAATTATTATTATTATTGTTGTTATTATTAAAAAAAGACAAAGAAATCATAGTCCTGCTGGAGCAATGAATGAATGATTCGCCTTTGATCTATTCCTTCTTTTGATGTCATTTTTTTATTATATGTCTTTAATTGTTAATTAATTTGTCGACAGGTCCAATATTAGTGTTGCAATTTGCCTTTTACTTTTGTGAAAGTCATTTGCATATTGTTCAAATTTTTCCCTTGGTGTCCTAACTATGTTTGACCACCTAACGTTGACCTTTATTTTAAACTTTATGCTAAGTTGTAGATTTGCGTTGGAATTCTCAACTTTAGGTAATTAGCCACCTAAATAGTAAGCATACATGTATCTCTGGTAAAGATGGGTAGCATTCTATTTCATCTTTTTATGCACTGATAATAGTAGTGGACCTGCATTGGGACAGAAGGGGGCATTGTTAGACAAAATAATGTATTAGTGACCTTTGCAAATTTTGCATTTATCTATAACATTGAATACTTTATTGGTTTTCATTTTTTCTTTTTAGTTTTTTAAAATCTTCGCTAACCGATAAATTATTGTTGTTGGTTGGAGTTGGATCCATGTATTCATGAAAGCACGTGTAACCACTTTTTTCTCCCCCTAATTATTACGAGTTAATTATAACTATAATAAAAAAAAAATAATAAAACTATTGTTAAAACTCCATTCCATAAACATTGTTGCTACCTGAAGTTTGATTTGAGCTAGTGACCAAATTTTGCTAGCGGTTGGCTACCTCTCAACCGCATTTTGAATAGTGTTTCAATGGCATCAATTTGGCGGATTTTGTTAAGCCATAGTCAAAGCGGGTTAGAGTTTCACATTCCTAAGTAATAGTAATTGTTCTAGATGACATAGTCATGACTCTTTTCCTTTTGCTCAATCTTGGTTGTGGATATAAAATTTGTTAAACATGGTTGTTGATTTCTACAAGAACCTGTACTAAATTGCAGTATTGTGTTCTATATCTTGTATACTTTAGTTTTGTTTTTTGTTTTTTGAAGTACCTGACTCTGCATCTTAATCTGCTTACCATTTATATTACTAGGTTTATAATGTCCTCGAGCTTTTCTTTACATTTTTATCAACATTGTACGCAGGAAACATGTGCAATATGCCTGAAGTCAATGAAGCCAGGACAGGGGCATGCCATTTTTACCGCAGAATGTACTCACACTTTCCATTTCCACTGCATCACATCCAATGTTAAGCATGGAAACCAAATTTGCCCTATCTGCAGGGCAAACTGGAAGGAGGTTCCTTTCCAAAGCCCTTCTTCCAATGTCTCCCGCAACGTTCCTCGACTGAACCGAGTAAGTTTACCTCGAGATGATGCTTGGACAACTACTTACCTTCGGAGGTTTCCCTCCACACAAGTTAGTGTGGGGCGCCAGAGTTCATTGCTTAGCCACATTCCTGAACCAACCATTTTTAATGATGATGAAGCATTGGATCAACAGACATCAACTCCCCAAGATAGAAATGGTTCTGATCTCATGACAAACACAATGGAAATCAGAACATATCCTGAAGTTTCAGCCGTTTCAAAGTCGGCCTTTCATCATAACTTTGCTGTGTTGATTAATCTCAAGGCTCCTTCTCATTCAGGGAGAAACCAAAGTGGAGCACCTTCAGTTGAGAATTCTCGTGCTCCAATTGACCTTGTCACCGTTCTTGATGTGAGTGGTAGCATGGCAGGTACCAAGCTTGCATTGCTAAAGCGAGCTATGAGTTTTGTCATACAGAACCTGAGTTCTTCGGACCGGCTTTCGGTTGTTGCCTTCTCCTCTTCAGCTCGCCGTGTCTTTCCTCTTCAGAGGATGACTGATGCTGGACGGCAGCAGGCATTGCAGGCTGTCAATTCTTTGGTTCCAAATGGTGGGACAAACATTGCTGAAGGTTTAAAGAAAGGTGCGAAGGTTTTTGTTGACCGTAGGTGGAAGAATCCGGTTGGTGGCATGATATTGCTCTCTGATGGGCAGGATACCTACACAGGCAATAGCAGGCCCCGTCTTGGAGCCAATTACCGGTCACTCGTCCCCGACACCTTTCAACGCAACAACGACACTGGTTTGCACATACCGGTTCATGCATTCGGCTTTGGCATTGACCATGATGCTACTTCAATGCACTCAATCTCTGAGATGTCTGGCGGAACATTTTCTTTTATTGAAGCCGAGGATGTCATTCAGGATGCATTTGCACAGTGTATTGGGGGGCTCTTGAGCGTGGTGGCGCAGGAATTACAGGTGGAAGTTGCGTGTGTTAACCCTCGCCTACAGCTTAGTTCGGTAAAAGCAGGAAGTTACGAAACTAGCCTGATGGACAATGCAAGAATGGCTTCTATCCAGGTAGGAGACTTGTACGCTGAAGAGGAAAGAAACTTTTTAGTCACACTCAATGTTCCGGCTGAAACTTATGGCGGTGACATGTCATTGTTGCTAGTTAGAGGCTCCTATAGAGAGCCTATCACAAAAGAAATGGTGAATTTAGAACCAACTCAAGTAAAGATTGAGAGACCTGATGTAGCAAGAGAATTGGATGTTTCAGTAGAAGTAGACCGGCAGCGAAACAGGCTGTACGCTGCGGAGGCAATGGCAGAGGCTAGAGTTAAAGCTGAACGCAGTGACTTGGCTGGGGCTGTTTCGGTACTTGAGAACTGCCTTAAGGCATTGTCAGAAACTGTTTCATCACGAGCTGGTGATCGGTTATGTGTTGCACTTCTGGCTGAGTTAAAGGAGATGCAGGAACGGATGGCAAACAGGCGGGTGTACGAGGAATCTGGGAGGGCCTATGTGCTGTCTGGATTGAGCTCGCATTCGTGGCAAAGGGCCACCGCACGAGGTGATTCCACAGATAGCACCAGCCTTGTGCAAGCATATCAAACTCCTTCAATGGTGGACATGGTTAGCCGTTCCCAAACCATGGTTTTTGGGGCTCCACTCTCCGCAGGACGCACCCTTAGGCCTGCTAAGTCATACAACGGGAGGCAGAGAGGAAAGTGATAGCTATTTGGAAGAGTCTAGTGTTTCGAGACCTTTAGTATTCAGTTTTCACCATACCTTTAGAATGGAGAAGAGATGATATCACTATGTCATTCTGACTAGTGATGTATATAATTTTCTTTTCAGTTAATTGTGAATTAATTGGAGAAGAGGGTATAGAAATGTAACATTTCTTCAACGAATTACATATATCATACAATACACACTCCCCATTCTTTTCATATTTTTTGGTGTTGCTTTTTACATAGACTCTTTTTTTAGTAGGTTTATCTTTAACAAAAACTTAGGTCAATGATTTTTAGTATATTTGGTTATTATTTCGTCAACATAAATATTAAATTATTATTTTGCTAATTTATGTGTATAAATTTTAAAAAATATGATGTAAATCATATTAATTTATGAGTGTAAATTATATTAATTTATGTATATAAAATTTTAGTAAATATATATACAAATTATATATTTTTTGTGTGTAAATATTTATAAATATATATACAAATTATTATTGGTTAAATATTAAAAAAAATAATAATGAATTGGCATGTCTCTCTAGTAACATCATAGTCACGTGATCCTCGTTTCTCTTTCATACTTCATGAATTAGAAATATCACACTATCATTCCTGCAATTTACCGGAAATTTGTTCATTGTTTTGGTTGGGCAATTTTTTTATTATTTTTATTTTTTTCTCATAGTATCTTCAGTTGGACAAATCAATGATTCATTAATTTATTATGGATAGACACTTATTTAAGCAAATTAATAAGTATATTATTACACCAATTTAAGTTAATTATTTATTTATTTTAACTTACAAACGTGATTTAAATTTTAAAGACTGACGAAGCTCAGATTCATATGTAGATCCATATCTGACAAACTAGAAGGCCCTTAGATCTACATAAGACAAATAAGCAAGTCTCAGGCCCAACAAGAGATTCAGTTGATAGCTGATACTTGTGGTTAGAGATTTGGTTAAGTGACATAACATATGTCTCCTTAATAATTATATCCGGATTCAAGTTTTATAGAAAGAAAAATAAATCCTTAAATGAACTTATGTAATGTGTAAGTGTGTTGTTAGGTATATAATACATAAATAATATCTAAAATTAAGAACTATTTAATTCTTTTGACAAAAAAAATACTTTTAATTATTTAGATGTAGACACAACACCCGTCAAATTTGTTACAAAATTTAATTTTCTCCTATCATCATATTTTGATTTGCCACGAAGGATATCATAGGCAACTGAATTTTATATATATATATATATATATATATATATATATATATTCAATTAAAGTTAATTAGAAATGAAGAAACCTTTATGTATTTTGGTACTAATCTGCATGATCCTCATTTATTATTATTCAGTTTTCGATATAATAAATTAATCTAGTGACTTGTATACTATTTGTTGTTTATGTATTATGTCGTATTCAGCTAGTGATCTCATCATTTTGGTTTTAAATAAAGTATATTTTTTATTTTCGAAGTTTATTAAAAATTTTAAAAATATTTTTAAATTTATTTTATTCTAAATTTTTTTATTTGCATCAAATATATCTTTAATAGTTATTTTTTAAAAAAAATTAAAATCAATTCAATAATAATTTCACAAAAACAACCTTCAACATAAGTAAACTAGATATAATTGTTATACATTATTATTATATTAATTTTAAATTTTTTAAAAATTTAATTATTAGAAGTGTTCCGTTTAGCTTTAGCCGAGGTATATATCTCCATGTGGGACTGCTTGTCTTGGGGGTGAGCTGTGCGTCGCCTTGGAGGTAGACTTCGCGATTAATCTCGGCGTTGCAAAACACGGCGGCGGGAGCACTTGCAAAAAGCACTCCGACGCTCAAATCAGAAGAGTATCCGAAATAATATAAATAAGTATAAATGAGAGTCTATATGTGTCCTGATCTCATATGAGTTGCTTGATTTGCTTTTATAGACAAGTGGAGGGCTTACGTTCTTGTGTTTGTTCCGATGTTCCTGGTGAGCTCCGTTTTTGTTAGTAACAGGCTGAAGATAATACCTGACTTGTGTGTGACTATGATCAAGTTACATTTAGAGTATGCCCTTAGTTCCGAAATATTTGGTCAGTTACGGTGAGAAGGTAATCGCCGAAATTTAAGGGGTACACGTCATAGCCCCCAAACTTGTTTGTCTCCCTGTCTTGGGTGACGGGCAAGCTTATTGTGGATATTGTTTGTTTGTTCTCGGCCTGGGCATTTGTAACTTGGACTTTTTGTTTTATTTACTAAAAAATAGAAAGGGCTGTGGAAGAGATATGAGCAACATTGGTGGGAAATTTGAAAATAGTGTTGTGAATTGTGTTTTCATTAATTACCCACCTTTTTGGCGTTTGGGTTTTCAAGGTTTGGAGGCGATTATCTTACTTGTTTGTCCACTAAGTTAGTGGTTTGTAATAATTTCTACTGCATTTTCGACGTCTTACTCTTTCGAATTCTTTCTTCTTGTTTGACCTACCATGACTTCCAAAGGTTTGTTTTCTTTTCTTGATTATTCCTGTTTCTTTTCTTTGTAATGGCGAGAGAAAAAGAGAAAGAAAAACTGAAAGCTATTGAGGTTAAGGAGGGTGACCCCTATCATTGGGTGCATGATGATGTCAGGACCTGTTCTTCGTCCTATACTAGTGTTGACTCGTTGCGGGAATTGGATGGGTTGAAGTTTGTGAAAGGTGGTTCTGGTCTGTCGATTGAGCTCCTTCCCTGTTCCGCTGAAGATAGGGTTTGTGAGAGGAGGGGTGTCTGGCAGTACTTTTATATGTACATGTCCTGTCTAACTGAGTTGCATGTTCGTTTTTCTTTCTCCGCCTTCGAGTGTGATGTATTGACCCAACTTAACTGCGCGCCCTCGCAGTTACATCCAAATTCCTGGGCATTTCTTTGTGCCTTTCAGTGTCTGATGGACTTCCTTTCTTTCCCGTGTTCCTTATCACTGTTTTTCTCTTTATTTCAGTCGAAGGGGGTTCGTAAGGGTTTGTGGGTTTGTCTTAGCAGTTTTCCTAGCCTCTCCCTTTTTCTGCTATACAAGTCTTCTTTTTAAAACTTCAAATCCCTTTTTGTTAAGATTCGTTCTATTGAAGCTGAGTATCCTTTTTACCTAGACGATGAGCTTATCGAAAAATTTCCTCTTTACTGGTGTTCCGAACCGACTCAAGTCCTTGAGGCTACTGAGTGGAGTGAGGAAGAATATTCTCTTTTAGATTACTTGATTGAGTGTTTTGCTGATGGGGTGTGCTTGTCTATCCCTGAGCTTTTGCATTTGTATGATTCTGGTAATAATGAGGGCTTGAAAGCTTATATAGGTAATGTTTCGCCTGTTTTTAATTATGTGAATATTGTTGAGTTTCCTAATATGTGTTTTGTGTCTGTAGGTGGACGAGTCCCTCATCTTGATCCTTCTCGGTTCCAGTCGTTTTTGAAAAAGAAAAAAGAGAAAAATGTTGGTTGTTCAGGGGTTCCGAAAGAGGATAATGGGTAGGCTGCTCAGTCTACTGCTCAACCGACATCTTCATACAAGAGGAAAAAAGGATGAGACTGATAATTCCTTGGAGGTTTTATCGGAGGCCAATTAGGAGGCTGTAGGTGGCAGTAAACCTGTATTTGATCGCTAGAAGAAGCTTCATGGTTTCGTTCCTGGTACCAGCCCTCATTCCTTGTGGAGCAACCAGTTTCCTTATGCCAAGCTGTCTGACAAAGTGTCTCAGTATCCTGGTGACATGCTCATGACACGTCGGGTTGGTATGGAGGGACTTGGAAAGTTTATTCAGGTTGCTTTACGTCTCTTTTGGCTCCTCTTTTGTTTTTCTTTTGCTAGTTGGTTTCTTACTTTGGTGTTTATGTTGTAGATCGTCGCATCTCGTCTGATGTGTGCTGGCCGTACTACTAAGCTTATTGGTGCTGAGCAGCAAGCGGCTGTGGATAAGATTGCCGACCTAGAGAAGTCATATAAGGTGAGAGTTGTTGATTTGCAGAAGTCGTCCAAAGAAAAAGATGATGTTATTGTCAATGCCACATCTAAGATGAAGGAATCTGATGAGGAGGTGGTTTGTTTAAGGGATTAGATTTGGTTACTACAGGCTGAGATTAAGGAGAGTAATGTTTCTAAAGGAAAACTGACTTCAAGGATTCATGAGTTAGAGGAAGTTGGGATGGAGATGTTCTCTTCCGGCTTTGATCGTGTTGTTAGCCAGATTGCATTGTTAGCTCCTGATTTTGACTGTGACCGACTTGACGTGACAAAAATTGTGATTGATGGAAAACTAGTGGTGGATGGTATTGTAATGATAACTTTTTTTTGTTTTGGTTGACCGAGTTGTGGTCAGGTTGACAGTAGTCTATGAATGTTTAGTACTTGTTTTGAACGTAAGTTTATGTTGACCAAGTTTAGGTCGATTTGACAATATTGTTCTTGCGATAGAATTGTGTATGGTTAGATATTTTTACGTTTGAAGAGTAGAACGAGATAAGTAAATGAATAATCGATCATGTTTGTTTGGTTTGGGCGTCTGGCCTCGTTAAAACCCTCCTTAGGTAAAAACCCTTTCTTTTGGGAAAAAACCTTTAAGGGGGAAAAAGAGCACCTTCATCCACGAAATGTACAATTTACGATCTATACAACTTTAGCGAAGAAATATTCCAATTTCTTGAAACTGGATTGCCTTGTAGTGTTTGGAGCTGGTAAGCCCCATTCTAAGCACTTTGGATATTCGGAATGGTCCCTCCCAATTTGCGGCAAGCTTTCCATGTGAAGGAGGTCGTCTAGCTTCTTCTGTTCATCTGAGGACTAAGTCACCCTCGCTGAATGTCCTCAGGACAACTCTCTTATTGTGTTTTCTTTCTTCCAGTTGTTTCTTAGCTCTCTGTTTAATGGCATCAATTTCTCTGTCCTTTTTAGCCAGATCAAGCTAGGCGCTTCTTGTATTTGCATTGTGTTGTTCGTCGTATAGCTCGGTTCGTAAGGTGGGAATGCCGACCTCGACAGGGATTAATGCTTCCGACCCATAGAGTAGTTTGAAGGGCGTTTCGCCCGTGGTGGATTGTGCTATTGTGTTGTAACTCCATAATATTTTTGGGATTAGCTCCACCCATTCTCCTTTGGCGTTATTAATCTTTTTCTTTATTGCCTGCAATATAACTCGGTTAGTAGCTTCAGCCTGACCATTGGTCTGTGGGTGTTCGACCAAGCTAAAATGATGTTGTATGCTAAAGTTATTTAGAAATGATGCGAGTTTGTTATCTGTAAACTGTCTACTATTGTCCGATATTATTTCCTTTGGTATTTCAAATCAGCATATGATGTTTTTCCATATGAAAGATCGTACCTTTTCAGCGGTTATTCTTGCTAGTGGTTGTGCTTCTATCCATTTTGAGAAATAGTCTATTGACACTAAAAGAAATTTTACGTGGCCTGGTGCTACTGGAAACGGGCCGAGGATATCGAGCCCCCATCTGTAGAAAGGCCAGCTTACCTCCATGTTGTGTAATACTTCGGCTGGTGGTATGCGAAATTGTGATCAATACTTTTCACAAATCAAATAATCCCCGGTAATGAATCCAAAAACTTGGTGTTCAATACCATGGCATAAACACAACTTCGCACAACTAACCAGCAAGTGTACTGGGTCGTCCAAGTAATAAACCTTACGCGAGTAAGGGTCGATCCCACAGAGATTGTTGGTATGAAGCAAGCTATGGTCACCTTGTAAATCTTAGTCAGGCAAACTCAAATGGATATGGGTGATATACGAATAAAACATAAAGATAAAGATAGAGATACTTATGTAATTCATTGGTGGGAATTTCAGATAAGCGAATGGAGATGCTGTGTTCCTTCCGTCTCTCTGCTTTCCTACTGTCTTCATCCAGTCCTTCTTACTCCTTTCCATGGCAAGCTTATGCAAGGGTTTCACCGTTGTCAGTGGCTACCTCCCATCCTCTCAGTGGAAATGTTCAACGCACCCTGTCACGGCACGGCTATCCATCTGTCGGTTCTCAATCAGGCCAGAATAGAATCCAGTGATTCTTTTGCGTCTGTCACTAACGCCCCGCCTTCAGGAGTTTGAAGCACGTCACAGTCATTCAATCATTGAATCCTACTCAGAATACCACAGACAAGGTTAGACCTTCCGGATTCTCTTGAATGCCGCCATCAGTTCTAGCCTATACCACGAAGACTCTGATCTCACGGAATGGCTGGCTCGGTTGTCAGGCGAGCGCTCGGTTGTCAGGCGATCAACCATGCATCGTGTATCAGGAATCCAAGAGATATTCACCCAATCTAAGGTAGAACGGAGGTAGTTGTCAGTCACACGTTCATAGGTGAGAATGATGATGAGTGTCACGGATCATCACATTCATCAAGTTGAAGAACAAGTGATATCTTAGAACAAGAACAAGCGGAATTGAATAGAAGAACAATAGTAATTGCATTAATACTCGAGGTACAGCAGAGCTCCACACCTTAATCTATGGTGTGTAGAAACTCCACCGTTGAAAATACATAAGAATAAGGTCTAGGCATGGCCGTGAGGCCAGCCTCCCAATGATCTAAGATAGCATCAGAACAAAGATAACTACCCAGATATATCTCAATACAATAGTAAAAGGTCCTACTTATAGAGAACTAGTAGCCTAGGGTGTACAGAGATGAGTAAATGACATAAAAATCCACTTCCGGGCCCACTTGGTGTGTGCTTGGGCTGAGCATTGAAGCATTTTCGTGTAGAGACTCTTCTTGGAGTTAAACGCCAGCTTTTATGCCAGTTTGGGCGTTTAACTCCCATCCTTGTGCCAGTTCCGGCGTTTAACGCTGGGAATTCTGAGGGTGACTTTGAACGCCGGTTTGGGCCATCAAATCTTGGGCAAAGTATGGATTATCATATATTTCTGAAAAGCCCAGGATGTCTACTTTCCAACGCCGTTGAGAGCGCGCCAATTGGGCTTCTATAGCTCCAGAAAATCCACTTCGAGTGCAGGGAGGTCAGAATCCAACAGCATCTGCAGTCCTTTTTAGTCTCTGAATCAGATTTTTGCTTAGGTCCCTCAATTTCAGCCAGAAAATACCTGAAATCACAGAAAAACACACAAACTCATAGTAAAGTCCAGAAAAGTGAATTTTAACTAAAAACTAATAAAAATATACTAAAAACTAACTAGATCATACTAAAAACATACTAAAAACAATGCCAAAAAGCGTACAAATTATCCGCTCATCACAACACTAAACTTAAATTGTTGCTTGTCCTCAAGCAACTGAAAATCAAATAAGATAAAAAGAAGATAATATGCAATGAATTCCAAAAACATCTATGAAGATCAGTATTAATTAGATGAGCGGGGCTTTTAGCTTTTTGCCTCTGAATAGTTTTGGCATCTCACTCTATCCTTTGAAATTCAGAATGATTGGCTTCTTTAGGAACTCAGAATCCAGATAGTGTCATTGATTCTCCTAGTTAAGTATGATGATTCTTGAACACAGTTACTTATTGAGTCTTGGCTGTGGCCCAAAGCACTCTGTCTTCCAGTATTACCACCGGATACATACATGCCACAGACACATAATTGGGTGAACCTTTTCAGATTGTGACTCAGCTTTGCTAGAGTCCCCAATTAGAGGTGTCCAGGGTTCTTAAGCACACTCTTTTTGCCTTGGATCACACTTTTATTTCTTTCTTTTTCTCTTTCTTTTTCTTTTTCTCTCTTTTTTTTCGTTTTCTTTTCTCCCTTTTTTTTTCGTTTTTCTCCTCCTTTTTTTTGTATTCACTGCTTTTTCTTGCTTCAAGAATCATTTTTATGATTTTTCAGATCCTCAGTAACATTTCTCCTTTTTCATCATTCTTTTAAGAGCCAACATTCATGAACCACAAATTCAAGAGACATATGCACTGTTTAAGCATACATTCAGAAAACAAAAGCATTGCCACCACATCAAAATAATTAAACTGTTATAAAATTCAAAATTCATGCAATTCTTTTCTTTTTCAATTAAGAACATTTTTCATTCAAGAAAGGTGATGGATTCATAGGACATTCATAACTTTAAGGCATAGACACTAAGACACTAATGATCACAAGACACAAACATAGATAAACATAAGCATAATTTTCGAAAAACAGAAAAATAGAGAACAAGGAGATTAAAGAACGGGTCCACCTTAGTGATGGCGGCTTGTTCTTCCTCTTGAAGATCCTATGGAGTGCTTGAGCTCCTCAATGTCTCTTCCTTGTCTTTGTTGCTCCTCTCTCATGATTCTTCGATCTTCTCTAATTTCATGGAGGAGAATGGAATGTTCTTGGTGCTCCACCCTTAGTTGTCCCATGTTGGAACTCAATTCTCCTAGGGAGGTGTTTAGTTGCTCCCAATAGTTTTGTGGAGGAAAGTGCATCCCTTGAGGCATCTCAGGGATTTGATGATGAGAGGGGTCTCTTGTTTGCTCCATCCTCTTCTTAGTGATGGGCTTGTCCTCATCAATAGGGATGTCTCCCTCTATGTCAACTCCAACTGAATAACAGAGGTGACAAATGAGATGAGGAAAGGCTAACCTTGCCAAGGTAGAGGACTTGTCCGCCACCTTATAAAGTTCTTGAGCTATAACCTCATGAACTTCTATTTCTTCTCCAATCATGATGCTATGAATCATGATAGCCCGGTCTATAGTAACTTCGGACCGGTTGCTAGTGGGAATGATTGAGCGTTGGATAAACTCCAACCATCCCCTAGCCACGGGCTTGAGGTCATGCCTTCTCAATTGAACCGGCTTCCCTCTTGAATCTCTCTTCCATTGGGCGCCCTCTTCACATATGACTGTGAGGACTTGGTCCAACCTTTGATCAAAGTTGACCCTTCTAGTGTAAGGATGTTCATTTCCTTGCATCATGGGCAAGTTGAATACCAACCTTACATTTTCCGGACTAAAAACCAAGTATTTCCCCTGAACCATAGTAAGCCAATTCTTTGGATCCGGGTTCACACTTTGATCATGGTTCTTGGTAATCCATGCATTGGCATAGAACTCTTGAACCATTAAGATTCCGACTTGTTGAATGGGGTTGGTAAGAACTTCCCAACCTCTTCTTCGGATCTCATGTCGGATCTCCGGATATTCACTCTTTTTGAGTGAAAAAGGGACCTCGGGGATCACCTTCTTCAAGGCCACAACTTCATAGAAGTGGTCTTGATGCACCCTTGAGATGAATCTCTCCATCTCCCATGACTCGGAGGTGGAAGCTTTTGCCTTCCCTTTCCTCTTTCTAGAGGTTTCTCCGGCCTTGGATGCCATAAATGGTTATGGAAAAACAAAAAGCAATGCTTTTACCACACCAAACTTAAAAGGTTTGCTCGTCCTCGAGCAAAAGAAGAAAGAGGAGAGTAGAAGAAGAAGAAATGAGGGAGATGGAAATGGCTTTGTGTTCGGCCAAAAAGGGGGAGAAAGAGTGTTTATGTTGTGTGAAAATGAAGGAGTCAAGGAGGGTTTATATAGGAGTGGGGGGAGGGTGATGGTTCGGTCATGTATGGGAGTGTTTGGGTGGGAAAGTGGTTTGAATTTGAATGGTGAGGTAGGTGGGGTTTTATGAAGGATGGATGTGAGTGGTGAAGAGAAAGATGGGATTTGATAGGTGAAGGGTTTTTGGGGAAGAGGTGTTGAGGTGATTGGTGAATAGATGAAGAAGAGAGAGAGTGGTAGGGTAGGTGGGGATCCTGTGGGGTCCACAAATCCTGAGGTGTCAAGGAAAAGTCATCCCTGCACCAAATGGCATGCAAAAATGCGTTTTGAGCCAATTCTAGCGTTAAACGCCGGGCTGGTGCCCATTTCTGGTGTTTAACACCAAGTGCTTACCCTTTTCTGGCGTTTAACGCCAGTCTGGTGCCCCTTTCTGGCGTTAAACGCCCAGAATGGTGCCAGACTGAGCGTTAAACGCCCATCTGCTAGCCTTACTGGCGTTTAAACGCCAGTAGGTTCTTCCTCCAGGGTGTGCTGTTTTTCTTTCTGTTTTTCATTCTGTTTTTGCTTTTTCAATTGATTTTGTGACTTCTCATGATCATCAACCTACAGAAAACATAAAATAACAAAAGAAAATAGATAAAATATAACATTGGGTTGCCTCCCAACAAGCGCTTCTTTAATGTCAGTAGCTTGACAGAGGACTCTCATGGAGCCTCACAGGTGCTCAGAGCAATGTTGGAACCTCCCAACACCAAACTTAGAGTTTGAATGTGGGGGTTCAACACCAAACTTAGAAGTTGGTTGTGGCCTCCAAACACCAAACTTAGAGTTTGACTGTGGGGGCTCTGTTTGGCTCTGTTTTGAGAGAAGCTCTTCATGCTTCCTCTCCATGGTGACAGAGGGATATCCTTGAGCCTCAAACACAAAGGATTGTCCATTCACTTGAATGATCAATTCTCCTCTATTAACATCAATCACAGTCTTTGCTGTGGCTAGGAGGGGTCTGCCAAGGATGATGGATTCATCCATGCACTTCCCAGTCTCTAGGACTATAAAATCAGCAGGGATGTAATGGTCTTTAACTTTTACCAGAACATCCTCTACAAGTCCATAAGCTTGTTTTCTTGAGTTGTCTGCCATCTCTAGTGAGATTTTTGCAGCTTGTACCTCAAAGATCCCTAGCTTCTCCATTACAGAGAGAGGCATGAGGTTTACACTTGACCCTAGGTCACACAAAGCCTTCTTGAAGGTCATGGTGCCTATGGTACAAGGTAATGAAAACTTCCCAGGATCCTGTCTCTTTTGAGGTAATTTCTGCCTAGACAAGTCATCCAGTTCTTTGGTGAGCAAAGGGGGTTCATCCTTCCAAGTCTCATTTCCAAATAACTTGTCATTTAGCTTCATGATTGCTCCAAGGTATTTAGCAACTTGCTCTTCAGTGACATACTCATCCTCTTCAGAGGAAGAATACTCATCAGAGCTCATGAATGGCAGAAGTAAGTCCAATGGAATCTCTATGGTCTCATTTTGAGCCTCAGATTCCCATGGTTCCTCATTGGGGAACTCATTGGAGGCCAGTGGACGTCCATTGAGGTCTTCCTCAGTGGCGTTCACTGCCTCTTCCCCCTCTCCAAATTCGGCCATGTTAATGGCTTTGCACTCTCCTTTCGGATTTTCTTCTGTATTGCTTGGGAGAGTACTAGGAGGGAGTTCAGTAATTTTCTTGCTCAGCTGTCCCACTTGTGCCTCCAAATTTCTAATGGAGGATCTTGTTTCAGTCATGAAACTTTGAGTGGTTTTGATTAGATCAGAGACCATGGTTGCTAAGTCAGAGGTGTTCTGCTTAGAACTCTCTGTCTGTTGCTGAGAAGATGATGGAAAAGGCTTGCCACTGCTAAACCTGTTTCTTCCACCATTATTATTGTTGAAACCTTGTTGAGGTCTCTGTTGATCCTTCCATGAGAGATTTGGATGATTTCTCCATGAAGGATTATAGGTGTTTCCATAGGGTTCTCCCATGTAATTCACCTCTTCCATTGAAGGGTTCTCAGGATCATAAGCTTCTTCTTCAGATGAAGCTTCTAGTACTACCTGGTGCATTTTGCATTCCAGACAGACTTTGAGAAATCATATTGACTTGTTGAGTCAATATTTTGTTCTGAGCCAATATGACATTCAGAGTATCAATCTCAAGAACCCCTTTCTTCTGATTTGTCCCATTGTTCACAGGATTCCTTTCAGAAGTGTACATGAATTGGTTATTTGCAACCATTTCAATGAGCTCTTGAGCCTCTGTAGGCGTCTTCTTCAGATGAAGAGATCCTCCAGCAGAGCTATCCAAAGACATCTTGGATAGTTCAGAGAGACCATCATAGAAAATTCCTATGATGCTCCATTCAGAAAGCATATCAGAGGGACACTTTCTGATTAATTGTTTGTATCTTTCCCAAGCTTCATAGAGGGATTCTCCTTCCTTCTGTCTGAAGGTTTGGACTTCCACTCTAAGCTTACTCAATTTTTGAGGTGGAAAGAACTTTGCCAAGAAGGCATTGACTAGCTTTTCCCAAGAGTTCAGGCTTTCTTTAGGTTGTGAGTCCAACCATATTCTAGCTCTGTCTCTTACAGCAAAAGGGAATAGCATAAGTCTGTAGACCTCAGGGTCAACCCCATTAGTCTTGACAGTGTCACAGATTTGCAAGAATTCAGCTAAAAACTGATGAGGATCTTCCAATGGAAGTCCATGGAACTTGCAATTCTGTTGCATTAGAGAAACTAATTGAGGCTTAAGCTCAAAGTTGTTTGCTCCAATGGCAGGGATAGAGATGCTTCTCCCATAGAAGTCGGGAGTAGGTGCAGTAAAGTCACCCAGCACTTTCCTTGCATTGTTGGCATTGTTGTTGTTTTCGGCTGCCATGGGTTCTTCTTCTTTGAAGATTTCTGTTAGGTCCTCTACAGAGAGTTGTGCCTTGGCTTCTCTTAGCTTTCGCTTCAAGGTCCTTTCAGGTTCAGGATCAGCCTCAACAAGAATGCTTTTGTCTTTGCTCCTGCTCATATGAAAGAGAAGAAAACAAGAAAATGTGAAATCCTCTATGTCACAGTATAGAGATTCCTTGAGGTGTCAGAGGAAAAGAAAATTAGAAGGCAGAAGTAGAAAATTCAAACTTATCAAAGAAGATGGAGTTCGAATTTTGCATCAAGGAATAGTGTTAGTCCATAAATAGAAGGATGTGAGAAGAATGGAAGTAATTTTCGAAAATTGAGTAGAAGATTTTGAAAACATTTTGAAAAACACTACTTGATTTTCGAAAATAAAAGTGGGAAAGAAGTAAAGTGATTTTTGAAAAAGAATTTGAAATTAGAAATCAAAAAGATTTGATTGAAAACTATTTTGAAAAAGATGTGGTTAAGAAGATATGATTAGTTTTAAAAAGATGTGATTGAGAAGATATGATTTGAAAAACATTTAAAAAGATTTGATTTTGAAAATTAATGACTTGGCTATCAAGAAAAGATATGCTTCAAACATTAAACCTTTCTCAACAGAAAAGGCAACATACTTGAAATGTTGAATCAAATCATTAATTGATAGCAAGTATTTTTGAAAATAGAAAGAAATTGAATTTGAAAAAGATTTGATTGAAAAGATTTGATTTGAAAAAGATTTGATTTTGAAAAATTTTGAAAACCTGAAAAAAAATTTGCATTGAAAACAAAATCTTCCCTCTTGTTCCATCCTGGCGTTAAACGCCTAGAATGGTGCACATTCTGGCGTTTAACGCCCAAAACTCTACCCTTTTGGGCGTTAAACGCCCAGCCTGGCTGGCGTTTAAACGCCAGTCTGTCTTCTTCACTGGGTGTTTTGAACGCCCAGCTTTTTCTGTGTAATTCCTCTGCTGTATGTTCTGAATCTTCAATTCTCTGTATTATTGACTTGAAAAGACACAAATTAAAAATATTTTTGGATTTTTAATAGTGAGGAATAATCAAAATGCAACTAAAATCAAATAACAATGCATGCAAAACACCAAACTTAGCAGTTTGTATACTACTGACACTAATGAGAATGCATATGAGACACATAAATACTCAAGTCAAGAGAATTCAAAGATCAGAGTAAGAAATCTTCAAGAACAAATTGAAGATTAATGAAGACACATGCATGAGTGCAAGAAGAATAGAAACATGCAATTGACACCAAACTTAAAATGAGAATAGAGTCTCAAACAAGAAACATAAAATATTTTTGGTTTTTATGATTTTGTAATTTTTTTTTGCTTTTTCGAAAATTAAGTGGAAAAGAAAATAAAGGTATCAAAATTCTTAATGAGAATTCCAGGAATCATGCAATGTTAGTCTAAAGCTTCAGTCTAAAGAAATTAGACATGGCTAGCCAAGCTTCAGCAGAACATTGCATTCAAGAGCTAAATTGATGAAGATCAATCAACTTTGGTGATGATAAGAACATCACCTTGAAACACTAGAATTCATTCTTAAGAATTCTGAAGAAAAAAAATACTTAATCTAAGCAACAAGATGAACCGTCAGTTGTCCATACTTGAACAATCCCCGGCAACGGCGCCAAAAACTTGGTATACAAAATTGTGATCAATACTTTTCACAAATCAAATAATCCCCGGTAATAAATCCAAAAACTTGGTGTTCAATACCATGGCATAAACACAACTTCGCACAACTAACCAGCAAGTGTACTGGGTCGTCCAAGTAATAAACCTTACGCGAGTAAGGGTCGATCCCACAGAGATTGTTGGTATGAAGCAAGCTATGGTCACCTTGTAAATCTTAGTCAGGCAAACTCAAATGGATATGGGTGATATACAAATAAAACATAAAGATAAAGATAGAGATACTTATGTAATTCATTGGTGGGAATTTCAGATAAGCGAATGGAGATGCTGTGTTCCTTCCGTCTCTCTGCTTTCCTACTGTCTTCATCCAGTCCTTCTTACTCCTTTCCATGGCAAGCTTATGCAAGGGTTTCACCGTTGTCAGTGGCTACCTCCCATCCTCTCAGTAGAAATGTTCAACGCACCCTGTCACGACACGGCTATCCATCTGTCGGTTCTCAATCAGGCCGGAATAGAATCCAGTGATTCTTTTGCGTCTGTCACTAACGCCCCGCCTTCAGGAGTTTGAAGCACGTCACAGTCATTCAATCATTGAATCCTACTCAGAATACCACAGACAAGGTTAGACCTTCCGGATTCTCTTGAATGCCGCCATCAGTTCTAGCCTATACCACGAAGACTCTGATCTCACGGAATGGCTGGCTCGATTGTCAGGCGAGCGCTCGGTTGTCAGGCGATCAACCATGCATCGTGTATCAGGAATCCAAGAGATATTCACCCAATCTAAGGTAGAACGGAGGTGGTTGTCAGTCACACGTTCATAGGTGAGAATGATGATGAGTGTCACGGATCATCACATTCATCAAGTTGAAGAACAAGTGATATCTTAGAACAAGAACAAGCGGAATTGAATAGAAGAACAATAGTAATTGCATTAATACTCGAGGTACAGCAGAGCTCCACACCTTAATCTATGGTGTGTAGAAACTCCACCGTTGAAAATACATAAGAATAAGGTCTAGGCATGGCCATGAGGCCAGCCTCCCAATGATCTAAGATAGCATCAGAACAAAGATAACTACCCAGATATATCTCAATACAATAGTAAAAGGTCCTACTTATAGAGAACTAGTAGCCTAGGGTGTACAGAGATGAGTAAATGACATAAAAATCCACTTCCGGGCCCACTTGGTGTGTGCTTGGGCTGAGCATTGAAGCATTTTCATGTAGAGACTCTTCTTGGAGTTAAACGCCAGCTTTTATGCCAGTTTGGGCGTTTAACTCCCATCCTTGTGCCAGTTCCGGCGTTTAACGCTGGGAATTCTGAGGGTGACTTTGAACGCCGGTTTGGGCCATCAAATCTTGGGCAAAGTATGGACTATCATATATTGCTGGAAAGCCCAGGATGTCTACTTTCCAACGCCGTTGAGAGTGCGCCAATTGGGCTTCTGTAGCTCCAGAAAATCCACTTCGAGTGCAGGGAGGTCAGAATCCAACAGCATCTGCAGTCCTTTTTAGTCTCTGAATCAGATTTTTGCTCAGATCCCTCAATTTCAGCCAGAAAATACCTGAAATCACAGAAAAACACACAAACTCATAGTAAAGTCCAGAAAAGTGAATTTTAACTAAAAACTAATAAAAATATACTAAAAACTAACTAGATCATACTAAAAACATACTAAAAACAATGCCAAAAAGCGTACAAATTATCCGCTACAATTGAAGAAAAACCACTGACATGCAACACATTTTTTTGGTGCTTGTCAGAATCTCTCGAAATTGTTCTAGCCATATCAACCATCTGAGGTGCACTTGAAAGGATTCATTTCCATTCTGAGTCCAGTCCTGAAAATGAGACATATTTCCTCAGTTATGAACAACAGCACTATCAATGGTTTGAAATAGTTCAAATTTTGAGCATATGTTCAGAAAAATACAAGGAAGCAATCAGCTTCACTAGTCTTGGCTACCAAATTTTTTAACATATGTAAGTTCCTTTAATGTTTGTCTCACAAGTGAGAAAGCAAGCATCTATACCTGTAGCCGAATATCTATCCCCAAATTAATAAAGGGCATTGTAAACTAGAAAATCAAATTGTAGACAAATTTTAACATGATTTTAGAAAATAGCAGAACAAAAGAAATTTAGACAATAAATTCAGCGTAATTCACAACCTCATGCCCTGGAAACTCAAATGTTCAAAACTTGATCGGAAAAGTTTTCTAACAGCCTTCTGGAAACGATCAAGAACTTTGCAAACTTACGGGAGAAAAGGTAATTTCATCTTTATTTTGAATTTCACTTACAAACGAAGTTCAGTCCTTCACAAAATAACAAGAACAATTAACAAGAACTGAACAATTAACAATTCCTTGATCATTGCAACAATTTCAGAATCATCCTGTACAAAACACATGCATACTACCATTTAGTTTAGGCCTCTCAAATATTGTTGAGTACATACTCAAATGTACTCCAGGGTTAAAACATTTTCATACTACAAGGTACTTAGATTAGTTAGATACAAGTATAAAGTATGTTAAGGAAAAAACCATCTGAACTGATTAGGTGGGGCACAAGGTAGTGAATGCCAATTTAGTGGGGAAATGGTGCCTTTACATCAAACCCAAGAAGAACAAAAAGAAAAAAAGAAAGGTACATGAACAGAGACAGGTTTTCTTCCAGTTGGCACCACACAAAAAATTACCAGAAGGGAAAACGATGCCTAACTTAGCAAAATGTTTGATGACTACAGTAATTAACCAAACTTAGTAGCATCTCATACATGATAGCAAGGCAAAGCAAAAGTCATTATATTGCTGATATAAATCTAGCATTAGTCTTTATGCAACCAAGTGAAATAAAGGATTCAGTGACGAATACATAAATATTAATTTAAGGATTAAGTAACTAAAACAGAAGCATTAGAATAATTAAAAATAACAACAAAAATAGGCTTCTAAAGTGATGATTGAACAGCTGAGACATTATCTATTATCTCCTTGAATAGGATTGATTATTGGCTTATGCTATGTGTACCAGAGAGAGTAGCAGAAATTAAAGCTATATAACAACCTGCACTGGATACCTATGAATGCAATCTTCCCAAGGAGACTTGGGTGAAGCCTTGACATGCCTAAGTGCCTGCCACACTGCCCTGTGACACTTAAATCCACTTCCAAATGCAATCTGCCACACCCTATTCCCCTTCCTCATTCTTCCCTTGGCTTCAGTGTATGCCAGCTCATACCAAATAGAGCTTGAAGAAGTGTTCCCAAATCTGTGACGTGTCATTCTAGAAGCCTCAATATGCATAGGCAGAAGCTGAAGATTCTTCTCAAACTCATCAATAACAGCTCTCCCATCAGCATGAATGCGGAAATGATCAAATGCAAGCTTGAAATCAGGTATCTAAGGCTTCACTTTTGCATTCAGAAGCTTCTTAACAACCAAAGTAGCAAAGAACAGAAGCTGTTCACTTATTGGAAGAACAAGAGACCCCAAAGTTGTGATGTTGGTCTTCAAAGCCCCACCAGCAATAGCCATAAGATCCTTTGAGAGAGAAACACCAGTTTTGCCATCATCATCTTGTTCTTGATACACACACCTGAAAGCTTTATCATCAGCATCCTTATGAGTCCTCACAACATGAACAAGCTTGTACTTTGCTCTTCTCTTAACAGAGCCTTTGTTGGACAACAAAACAGCAGAACCACCAACACGGAACAAACAATTTGGGATCAGCATAGATTTCTTGTTCCCAAAGTACCAATTCTGAGTAATGTTCTCAGTGCTAACAACAACAGCATAAGTATTCCTATGAACTTGAAGCATGTCCTTAGCAAGATCAATGGCTATAACTCCTGCACTACAACCCATACCATCCAAATTGAAGCTTCTAATGTTACCCCTAAGCTTGTACTTGTTCACAATCATTGCAGAAAGTGAAGGAGTGGGTTAAACAAACTGCAATTCACAATAAGAACACCAATATCCTTAGGCTTAATCTTTGTATTAGCAAAGAGATTATCCAAAGCACCAAACATAACATTCTCAGATTCTTCTCTTGCAGTAGCCATGGAAGGAGTTGGAGGGATATGATACATGGCTTCGGTTACATACTGACCATCGAAGTCTAAGGTTTGTTTCTTGGTTGAGCTTCTGCTCTCTGAACTCGAAGGAAGGAAACTGGAATGGAGATGGGTTTTTCTACTGAGCAGTCTGAGAAGAGAGGGGCAGAATCGTGACAGAGACAGAGGCCAAGCGACGAACACAACTCAGAAGACGGTGGTGGGTTGGAAGAATCTGCGACGACCAGACGAAGACGATGGTGACTGAGCGCCCGACGGATGGCGGCAGGAGCGCGATGGAGCAAATGAATACCAGGAACTGACGCGCCGAGGTCGAGGAAGAAGAAGCTACGATTCTTGAAGGAGGAAGAAGCACGGACGACCAGACACGATGGTAGTGCCTGAGAGCGACGGACGGCGGCAGTTTTGCAGCGGTGGTAGAGAAGTTAGGGTTTAAGGGAGAAGCTGTTAAGATAGGGGTATTTAAAGGGTATTTTTGTCTAATCAAATAAAAGAAGGATGTTTAAGTCTTTTCATTAAAATTAAATAAAATTTATTTTTTATTTTTATTTAATTAAAAGGGTGTTTTAGTAAAAGTGGTGATATATTATATATTTTAAAAAGAAAAAATTAAATGCTGACGTGGAAAATAAATTCTACATGGCTTATTGTTATTTGTCCATGTTTTAAACGTATCGGTACGTATTAATTTATCATCGTACCGTAGTAATCACCATTTATAAATCTCCTTCTACTGTAATTATCAAATTGTTATGGTGACGATTATTGTTTATGAATAAGCAGGTATGCAATCATTATAGTTGTATAAATCGTAATATGCAAAAATTCAATTAATTTTTTTATTGAATTAATTGATTGGCTAGTAAATAGAAATCTTTTACCGTTTACAACGTTTAAAAAATCAATTAATTTTTGTATTTAGTTAATCAATTGGTTAGTGATTTTTTTCCGTAATTACTTGTAAACAATAGATTCTTTTATTCAAGAAATCGATATTTTTTTACAGCAATTGATTGTTTTACTTTGTAAGTGAATCGATTTTATTATCTATCCAATTGATTGTTTGAGAGATCTAATTAATTGGTTGAGTTATCCAATTAATTAATTAAAAAAAAACAATTGATTGTATATATTTGGAATCTTTGTTTTTTTTAATACAAATAACTGATTATTTGAAAGATTTATCTAAGACCTTGTTCATCATATAAGTTTTATTATCATATATATTTTATTTTGTTATAGTATTATATAATCTAGTTTATTGAATCAATTTTTTTAATGATCAATTTTAAGATATCAGATATATTTAAAGAGGATAATGAGTACTAAAAATAATATGAACGAGCAATTTGAGAAGAATAATAATATTATTTTTTTTTATATTGATGTATAGATTACTTATACAGATATTAATAATGACATAATTATTTTGAACAAAATATTATATTAAATTATTTTATTAAAAAGAAATAAACGTCCGGACCGAATTCAACATGGAAGTTTAAGATAAACTTCAGAAGCTGTGCATATGCAGTAGAAATATGCTTTAAAGAATATCCCAATCATATATCGGTCTATCAAATAATTTTTCAAATGATATTTGTCAAAAATCAATTTTCTGATCTAATAATCTTTTTGTTTCATCATTCGCATCAAAATTTAAGATTTAATTAGAGTGAGATAAGTGTCATTTGCAGATTTATAAATTAATTATACTCCTTTGCAAAATATTTTTTTAAATTCATTTATCTATAATTAAAAACATAGATTTTTTACCGATTGAGTTATATAACATAAATGTATGATCATCTCAAAAAATATAGCCATGTTCATGCATTTGTTCAATTGGAATTTTGTACATGACTTTTTGTATTAACAATTACTAATAATAGACAAATAAGGCCGTTCATCATACTTTAAATTAAAGATGCTATATAAAATATAATTAATTAAGACATACTAATTGCATGAAGTAGTTGTTCAAATAATAAATAAATAAAATATGATCTCAACATATAAATATCAATAACTAAAGTTTCTTAATGACCTAGATTGATGTATCTTCATATCTAATTACTTATGCACATAATTCAAAAGAAAAAAAAGATGAAAATTTGAAATAGCGTATGATTTTGTAGATTGTAAAACATGACAATCAATTATTTTACTTAACAATCATTGACCAAGTAATAATTGGAATAGAGAAAACATATTGCTTTCACTATTTCAATGAATTTTGTTAAAAAAAACGATTATTTTATCTATTAAATTGATCAACAAGATGGAGTTATTTGACACTAATTATTACTTATTAATTCAATTGGTGTCAAATTAAACGGATTGGATTAATCGCAAACACATTGTTTTTTCTTTTTCTCCACTTTAAAAGAAGGTTTAACATTAAATCTTAGTTTTACAAAAAAAAAATTAAGTTTTAGAAATCAAATTAATTAAAAGATCTCATATCGTATTCATATACCATAATTAAGATCATCATTAATAAATGATTTTTTTGTTTTTAATTATTAATGATATCATTATGAAAATATAAATGATAGATAATAAAATAATAATTTATAAAATAAAAAGTGATTTTAGAGTAAAATAATATATGAAAGACTAACTAATAAAAATATTATTTAATAATTATTAAAAATTAAAAAATATATTTATTACTAATACTATTTAATAGTTCAAAATTACCATCTGATCCTTAGGGTGTACAAGCAAATGGAATATCAGGTTTGAACCTATATAGGATGATTCCAATATTTGTAGTGTTGAATTATAGACCATTGAAAGTGTGAGTTATAAACCTTTCTTGAGCCTGATTCTTCCCTTATTCACAAGAGCAGCTTCATTCTCAAAGAGGGTGCGCGTGCAGGAACCAAATCCATCAATAAGGCACATCCATTTTGCTAGTTGATCGGCGGCCGAGGAGGCCAACATGTTGGAAGTAGGGGCTGGAACCGCCGCCTAATGCGGGGAAAAGAAACCATGAGAAGAATGCCACGTAACAATCCCAACAAGAACTTGGAGAGTCCTTCTCTTCAATAATTGGCAACGAAAATACGAGGCTAAAGAACTCTATTGGTATGCTGATTCTGGCTCGCGTAGGAATATATATATATAGAGAGAGAGAGAGGTGAGTTTTACTCGACCTCTTTTAAATCAACATGTAAATTATTTCTTATAATGTGGTATATTTTAATTGGATGTTTAGTTTTAGTTTTAATTAATTTAACCCAATAAGAATTAATATCTTAACTAAAGTAAAGTAATTTTGTAATTAAATATTTTTATAAGAGGGATGAATATATAATTTCTATAAACATTAAAAAGTAAAGTTATATTTTTATCATTGTTCAAAAACTCAATTCACCTCAACCTCATTCTTTTCTGAAATTAAAAGAAAAAATCAACTCAACTCTACCCACCCATTGACCCAGCTCCACCGCCCGCAGCCCCAACCTTCGGAGGACCAGCCTCATGTACGAGATGGTCGAGACCACACATCCTTATAAAATAACAAACACTTCAGATTTTGTGAAGAGCATAGACCCGGTATCAATAACTTTGGAAAGTCATCTATTGGATTCGACTCCTCCACCTCCTTGTCAAGGTCTAGTTCGTAGACTCTTTTGGAAGGATAGCAAGGACCATCACAATAATAATCAAGTACGGACAAGTATTTAAAACCTACGAGATGAATTTTGGAATCCAACTCCAAAGCGTGCATGCGACCCAGTGGAAGATCCATGCTAAAATTAAAGGAAACGGAGGCAAATTTTCCCAAACCACAATTAAAGGAAACAGAGGCAGATTTTCCCAAACCATAGCCTCCTCCTCCACCTTCTTGAGTTGATGTCGCAGATCCTTGTATGCATCATCGTTGATTCTTTTCCGCCGCCATACCTTCTTTCTCAATCAACGCAATTAACTGCCTCAAAAAAGAGACAAACGAACAAAACCTAGCTGACACTCAATTAACAAGGCACTACAATGAAAATTAAAATTGAGAATTCATAAACATGTGCAATAGTAACGTCGTTTTGTTTTGTGGGGCACCCAATGAGCCGGTTATGCTCGGATGGCGACGACGGTGATGGAATGGGAGAGGAGATAGAGAAAATTAGGGTTCATTTTCTGGGAGCATGATTTAGAGAAGAAACAAAAATTAAATTTTTAATAGTTTAATAAATTATACAATTATCTATTTTATTTGGGCTATAATTTAATTATCAACAGTTTAATCATAATTAACATAATCACTAATTAGAGAATTTACCATATATATATATATATATATATATATATTAAAAGAAAGAAAAACTTCAAGTAACTAGAAATGAAAAAACTTTTAATATTTTGGTACTAATATGCATTATTCTCATTTACTATTATTCAGTTTTCGATATAATAAATTAATCTAGTGACTTGTATACCATTCGTTGTTCATGTATTATGTCCTACTCAAATAACTCAATTATTGATCTCATTATTTTGGTTTTAGATAAAGGATATTTTTTATTTTTGTAATTGATTAAAAATTTTAAAAATATTTTTAAATTTATTTTATTTTAATTTTATCCCAATATTTTTTTATTTGTATCAAATATATTTCTAATAACTATTTTTTAAAAAAAATTACAATCAATTCAATAATAATTTCACAAAAACAACCTTCAATACAAGTAAATTAGACATAATTATTATACATTATTATTATATAGATTTTAAATTTTTTAAAAATTTAGTTATTAGAAGTATATTTTATATAAACTAAAAACTTCAGAGACAATATTAAATAAAATAAAAATTAAAGATATTTTAAAAAATTTGAGAAACTTTAAGGAAAAAAAAACTATACTTCATCCTTGTTTTTTGACTAAAGAAAGAAAGGCGTTGAAGGGTCCCTTTCAGTAAGCAAAGGGGTCACTTTAAGAGAGGGTGGTATATCAAATGGACCCTTTATTAATTAAGCCTCATTTTCCTATTTTGTATGCATGTGGTTTTGTTTAGTGAAGGACATAATCAATAGAGAATGCACCCATTCGAGTGGGGTCTCTCTCTCTTTCCACTTTCATCTGTCTCATTACTCATTAGCCTTTTGCTCTTTCCTCATTCTTAATCATGTCATTTCTGTTATTCATGGTGCTAAGGGATATATAGTTATATACTTCACTTCACTTTAATTTGGTGAAACTTAAAAAGGCCAAAAGGGTAAAGAGCCTTATTAACATGTATCTTACTGAATATATATAAGAACATAAAAAATTTCTATTATTAAAATGTACCTTACGACACAAGGTAGTTGAATCCTTTAATAAAAGGGTTTACATAATGCTTTGATCTTAAGCTCTACAATTTGAACAGGTTCTGCTAAAACAAACTTTCACATTTTTTTTCCTATTTAATTTCATAGTCCTTGCATGTATGATATAGTATCTAGTATCTGAAGCCGTCGGCAAACATAGCTCTATACAAGTTTTATATACACATGTTTGTTGTCTTACGTAATAAAGTGTACTTCAATATATGTGGCTTCCTCCAATTGAACACAGTTGTTTATTTAGTCCTAATAAGGGTCCATTATACATTAATCAGTGCCGTGATTCCTCATCTTATTGCATTAACTATCCTATATGCAACTCTTTCAATATAGTCCCTACTTCAATCACCTCAATCTCATCTTTGTTTCAGAACTTGATGGATCATGGATGAACTTAACTCAGTTGTTTGTGGGATAAACGTTTTTCATTCCTTCTTTCCTACCAATTTTCAGCTCTTGCCCACAAAAATTGGTATCTCCTTATTAAGCATGAAATGATTGGCCCTCATTTAGTTTCTGCATCTTAGATAGATACAAATATAACTGAAAACCATGGGATTCAATGATTAATGCCCACTTCTTTTGCTGTTTTTTCTTTTGCTATTTATCTTTCTGTCAGATATGATCTCTAATAACTATAGTGGCAAAATAGATAGATTCCAAAGCATACACTCATGATCATGAGTTAGTAGTGTTTGTTCTTCAGATTGACTCTGATATACTTTGAATATATTGAAGCCATTAATATGTTTAATCCTCACTCTTGCTGTAGGGGTTGCAATTGTATACAAATAAATGTTCTTTTGCTTTCCTTGCAGCTTATGGGTTGGAATAAATGAAGTCTCAACTTAAAGTTGCAGCTGTTCTTGCTATTAGCTTGCTATGGATTCAGCACTCATTCTGTGGTTAGTGCCACCATTCATAATGCATTTGGTTTGGTTTGGTTTAGTTTAGTATCATAGCTTATAAAGCAATTGGTAACTGACTCTCTAATTGAGTAATTGTTATCAGTTAAAGGATTACCTTATTGTTAGCTACTAATCTCTACTTAGATCTTTTGCTTCTTGTTGTTGTTGTCAGCAGATGAACCTTCTGAGACTTACCTAAACAAGTGGAAATGTAGATGTTCTTCTTTCCAAAGGAACCATAGATACTCTCTTTCTAATTGTTCTCACTCATGTGATTGCCATTCAGGTATACTTGTAACCTTTTAAAGCTTTTATATTAACTAGTAAGCATGCAATGCTTTTTATGTGTTCAACCTTTCATGGCATTTGCTTTACCTTCTATGCAGATGCTGAAGATAGTGAATCCTCATGGACATGCATATGTGATACCAATGGATTCCCTAAAGTGGCAGCAGGTGGCCATAGCTCTAGTTGCTTTAAATCCTGCAACTGCACCTGGGGTATCTTATCTTCCTTCTTCCTTTTTTCTTCCATCTTGAAAGTTTACTAATGCAGCTAAACTATGCCGAAATTTCGGTTGCAGACAACAATTTAAAACCCTTTGCTTAATTTTAGCCATGTAGATTCAAAACATGACTTGAAACCATTTCTTAGCCTCTTGCCTTGTTAGAAAAGTCATTGGTTTCAATTATTTTTTTTCAACTAATCTTATGGTTTTGAGTCTTGTGCAGGAAGCAAAAGCGTTGCATTAGGTTCAAAGAAACACATTTCAACAAGGACTGTGATAGTAGTTGTGCTTTTAATATGTGTTGTATGCAGCACTCTTGCATTTATTGCCTCAGTTCTATACTATGTCTGCAGAAGAGACAGCTGTTCAATTCAATCACCAATGGTTTTATCAGATAAAGAAACAAGTTACAATAGTACCTCCAACTTAATTAGTCATAGAACATTTTCAGTTCCAGAAACAAAAGCTGCTATTCATTTTCCAGTGAGTCATATTGCAGGTACTGTTCTTTGATTCAAATTCAAGAAGAAGTTCTCATATTTTGCTGCTTCTCTTTTGGTTATTAATAACCTTTTTTCCCCTCCTGTGTTATATATATAGGATGCTTTCAGAAGGCCTCTTTCTTGTTTGGGAGCCATAGAGAAACTTTTCATGGAAGTATCATTCGATTTTCGTTCTCTGAGCTGGAAAATGCCACTGGAAACTTCTCAACTTCCAACATAATTGGACTTGGTGGATGTAGTTATGTATACCGCGGACGACTTAAAGATGGAAGTAACGTGGCAGTTAAGCGATTAAAAGATGAAGGAGGACCTGAAGCAGACACTGAATTTTTCACTGAGGTTGTAACTAATCATGTTCTATAGTGTCTAGATTTAAGAAAACAGAAATAAGACTAAAGGAACACTTGTTGCAGATTGAACTATTGTCTAGGCTTCATCATTGTCATCTGGTGCCATTGCTTGGATACTGCTCAGAATTAAAAGGGAAAAATGTTCATAGGTTACTAGTGTTTGAGTACATGCCTAATGGGAATTTGAGGGACCGTTTGGATGGAGTTTTTGGAAAGAACATGGGTTGGTCTACTCGGGTAAATATCGCATTGGGAGCTGCCAGGGGTTTGGAGTATCTCCATGAAGCAGCTGCTCCAAGAATTCTGCATAGAGATGTCAAATCAACCAACATTCTTCTTGATGAAAATTGGCATGCAAAAGTATGAGTTTGGTATCAAATTTATAGTTAATCATTAATGATTTATAGTATGCTTCTAATTAAGTTGATTTTGATATGACTGAATTGCAGATAACTGATCTTGGTATGGCTAAAAACTTGATAGCTGATGACATACTCAGTTGTCCTGGCTCTCCAGAGAGAATGCAGGGCACATTCGGGTATTTCGCACCCGAGTATGCAATTGTTGGGAGAGCTTCTCTTGAATCTGATGTATTTAGTTTTGGTGTGGTTCTTCTTGAGCTTATCAGTGGCCAGCAACCAATCCTTAGATCAGCAGGCAGAGAAGAAAGCCTTGTTATATGGGTAATGCTTAAGTTGATATTATTATTATATATTTTATCTTGAATTTACCATCATTGATAGTAACATTCTTTCTGTTTTAGGCCACTCCTCTCTTGCAAGATAGCAGGAGACTAATCACAGAGTTGATCGATCCGCGATTGAAAGGAAACTTCCCAGAAGAAGAGGTGAAGGTAATGGCATACTTAGCAAAAGAGTGTTTGCTGTTGGATCCTGACACAAGACCAACCATGAGTGAGGTTGTTCAAATTCTTTCAAGTATTTCCCCAGGAAAATCTAGAAGAAGAATAAGCATTCCACTTAGCCTTTTTCAGGTTCACACTTTCACTCTCTTGTCCACATTTCTGAACTGCATTTAGTTTGATCATGTTTCTTATTTTCTAATCTGGACATGTGAAGGAATCAGAGGATGCAGAGAAGGCAAGGCAAGCTTCTTCGTCGGCCCGATTCGCTTATTGTAATTTCATGTCACAAGATACTGAAAACAATCTTCATGTTGTTGGGAATGAAAATGAAAATGTAGATGCATTTTCAACTAAGTATATGGAGAGTTTGATCCTCTTGACTTCAAAAATTCCTGAGAGCTGGCATGCATCAGAAGAGGAAATGGTAGACCTAACTGAACCTCGGTTCGAATCGTTTTCCTTGATGACATTAACATAGAAAGGTTCAGAATGCTGAAGACTGAAGAATGTAGAAGGGTGCTGATCTAAATTCATTCACTTTCCTTTGTAATGTAGAGCACATAAGAGTTGTTTATAGCTAAGAACTTTGAATATGTTCCTTGTATTCTTGTACAGAAAAGATAAGCATAGGTAATTGTGATTCCAGTTCTACTTTATTTGTAGAAGAATTGGATGTGATGAACTTGTAACAATCAGCATTCAGCAATAGAAATAAGCATTTTGCATTTGAATTCAGCAGTAGTACTGATATAAGTGCTAGGTCTATTTATTTGTACCCAATTTTCACTCAACATTTCTTTGTTTTTTCTTTTCCACTAGTGCTAGTCTTAACCAATGAATAAGGATTGGCTTTCAAGTGTTTAAATAGATAGACTTAACACTATTTTGTTAGCTGTATTTTGAATCCAAAGTTTGAATGGTAGATGAAGGTAAGACTTGAGGAAAGGATGGTAAGAAACCTATCAACTGTGCTTACTTTTTCTTTGTTGAGAAGAAACCATTATTGTAACTTGTAAGTAGGTGATGGATCCTCCTCCTCCAAGCACACCATTGCTAGGTCAAGCTCCCCCTGATGGAGGATTCTTGGATACATGGTAAGACAACACTTATCCTTGCTTGATAATGAGTTATGCAAACTTAGAACTGATCCTCCTATAACATGTTTTGTTTGGCTTTATTCTACATTTCAGCTTATGGTTTTTGTGCTGCTGTGGTTTATTCAGTTGCTGCTTCCCTCCTCTTTATGAACCAGGGCCTCCTCCTCTCTAGTTCTTAGCTTGTTGCATTTTTTTTTCTTAGAATTTTCTTTATATGTGTTCTACTTCATCAGAAATAACAACTTTTATATACTAGTATAATACTACTTTATGGACTTATTTATATTTGAATGTATAATTTTTAAAGTCATACAAATTCTGAACCAAAACCACATGGTTCTGAAGAGGTGTGAAACCAAAATCATTGTGAGATGGGTCCTCTGAGTATGGATACACACTGTATTTTGGGGTTAACAAATTTGATAGATGGATCTTCTGTAAGGTACAACCAATGCCACTTGCACATTTAATGCTATCACAAGCCTTGTTTCCATACCCTTTATACTCTCCATATAAATAATACACTTATCTTTTTCTTGTTGCTATAGTATAGAGGATTTAAATAGAACCATAGGATAAATCATAATTCATAAATCAATATAATAGCAAATAGCCAACTATACTGTCATGCAATGCACAAAGTTCAATTCAATAGAATAATCATAGAACGATTTCACTGTGTAAATTGTTTATACCTCAAATCTTTTATTTTATTTTATTTGGTTATGGAGTGTTGCTGTGCTGGCCGTAGAAATGTTGTGCCGACACTCGACAGGAAAACAATTTGAGGCTTCATGTTGTGCTGTAAGCTGTTAGCTGTTGGAATTTCATTGGCCTACGAAATTGATTTCTTTAATTTTTTATTTTTTTTGGCCATGGAAAAAGCCTGATATTATTATTAGATAAATAGTTAATTTAATATGGTTCTATTTTAAATAAAATATTACTCCAAAAAATCATTTAACTTATATGAAACAAGCATTTTGTTCAAAGTTTCCCTAACAATATGTGTCTCTTCTCAATGAGGCAAGGAATTTGTCATTGCTTTATTTACTTTGTCATGTTATTAAAATGGTTGCTATTTTCTTTTGGGCTTTTAGGGGGAAAAAAGAAAAACAAGAAAAGGAGATAGAAACTTCAGTTTCACACAACTAGGCCAAAGAATTTGTATATTATGATTTTTAAATGAACAATTTTCAATAGATAAATTCCTAAGACCAAAGTATATAATGATGATAAGATATTTATTATAATTTGAAACATTTTATGTGGATATCAATAATAAGAAGACATATTAAAACTTTGAATTGTTTTGTATCACATTCCATTTGTGTCTAAAATTAAAGTAGAAAAAATTGATATTTTTAACTAGAGAATAAACAGAAGCTCACACAGGAACATTATCATTCTATTTAATTAATTTGAGAATTTAAGAATTTATTTCAGATTTCATCCTTTTAATATATATGTTTTTTCATTTAAAAAAAAAAGAAAAGCTCAACTCTAGAATGACTAATGAAAGGAAATGAGTACATGCATGCTACTACCCCAGTCAACTATGTATTGAATATAATAATGTTTGAGAAATAAAAAAAAATTAACTAAAACAAATTAAAATTATTTAATTTAATATTTATTAATTATAGCACAATAAATATTGAATAAAATAAATTTGAGTTTTTTTATTTTTTTTTAGTATTATCATATTGAAGATTAGACTAATTATTACTAATTATTTTTTTTATACATATAAAATAGGAGATTGTATTATGCATCTGAGGTATGGAGAGTGAGAGTGAAGGAAACACGTGTCAAGATTCCAAATAGCAGCGTATCTAACGCAGTCAACTCCTCCTCGGATCTTTCAAAATGTTAATTACTTATCTCAATTTCATCATTTTCACTTTCATTGCTCTTCCTTTTCGAGTCACACTAACGCTTCTCTGCGGCTAAAAAGTTATAAACAATATTATTTGTTATAGCATTGTTATATACATTATTAGTATATGAATAATAACAAGGATAATACTCGAGACAGTGAAGGGTAATCATCAATATACGCAAATAATTATGGTTTGACAAAAGCGTGGAATTATTTTTTTCTGGCATGAACATCGTAATATAATAACATGGCTAGCTACATGCCTACATCAATTAATTAATTAACGTACGGGGATGCTTTGGTGCCACATGTGGCACAATTTTTATGTAAAACAATTAAAGTCAGAATCAGATAGAGAAACTCTCATTATTTTCATTCATTCTAAGCGTGTTCTCTGTTCTGCAAAATGAACCGTCTTTCTGTTTTTCAATTCAGAAAGAAGGTGGAGGAAGAGCTACCAAGCTTTCAGGCACTACTACTGCATATATGAGAGGCTAATAAGTTTGTTGAATTTGAATGTGACATGGTTAATTAGTTAGTTTTTGCTTACACCAGAAGCAAATGCAAATTCTTGAGGATCTCACTTATCTCCCTTAAGTAAAGTGCATTCATTCATTCTATTATTTTTTATTCTCATCTTATTTACATGCTTTTGGTTACTTAATACTTTAATCTTACTGCAAATACTCTTGTTTTCATGTTGCTTTTGGAACTTCAACTGGTGTTGTTTCCATAATAATACAGGTTTCACTCTTTTCAGGTCCATTTTTTAAATTATGATGATACCAAAATAAAGGTTTTCTAAAGATATGGAAGTTCTCTTCCTTTACATGATGGATTTATGTTATTTGTTTATAATATAAGCTACTAATAAATTGTAGAATCTTCTCCAAATTCTGTATCTTCATTGTTCTAAAGACTCAAGAGAAGATGGGTTTTGGTAATTCAAGATCTGTAAGGTTTGTTCCCTATACAATAACTCCAAGTTTCTTTCCTTATGAATATATTACAAAGCCTCTAATCGAAAGTTTTCATACATTATATATAGATTTGAGGATGATCTGGAGCTACCAAATAACAAGAGTGAAAGTAAGAATGGTATGAAGGTCAAATACCACATTGATGGAACACAAATAGCAGAGGCTAGTTCCAACAAAAAGGCAGGGAATAAGTTCTTGAAAGGTAGAGTTTTATCAAGAGTGTTCTCAGAGGATTATGAGAGAGTTAAAAGAAGAAAAATAATCTTAGATCCTCGTGGCCAAGCGATCCACAGGTGGAACAAGATCTTCTTGGTGGCAAGCTTGGTGTCTTTGTTTGTGGACCCTTTGTTCTTCTACTTGCCAGTGGTTCAAGATGAAGTGTGCATTGACATTGGAGTAACACTTGAAGTTGCCCTTACTTTGATAAGAACAGTTGGTGATGCCTTCTATGTCATTCAGATTTTCGCCAAGTTTCGCACTGCTTATGTAGCTCCTTCTTCAAGAGTTTTTGGAAGAGGTGAACTTGTCATAGACACTTCCAAGATTGCAGTTAAGTACCTTTTCAAGGGATTTTGGTTAGACTTTCTTGCTGCCCTGCCTATTCCTCAGGTACCTTACCTTAATCAATCATTATCCCTTCTCCTAACTCAATACCTGTCAATACTCATCTTTTATTTATTGTAGGTGCTAATTTGGATTATCATCCCAACTCTTAGGGGTTCAACCATGGCAAACACAAAGAATGTGCTTCGGTTTTTCATCATCTTCCAGTATGTTCCAAGGCTATATTTGATTTTCCCACTCTCTTCACAAATTGTAAGTGCTACTGGGGTTGTCACAGAAACAGCATGGGCTGGTGCTGCTTACAACCTCATGCTTTACATGTTGGCAAGCCATGTAAGTTCTTGTCTTATTTTTAGATGTTTAAATAGCATTATGGTATGTGCTAGGTGAAAATAGTTTCAACTAACTCGTACCCTTTTGTTTGTTTTGTTGTATTGCATGAAGATTTTAGGAGCTTGCTGGTACCTTCTGTCAATAGAAAGGCAAGAAGCATGTTGGAGAAATGTATGCAATGTTGAGAAGCCATTTTGTGAATATGCATTCTTTGACTGCCGCAGGGTTGGAAATTCCAAAAGAGACTTATGGTTTCTAGCAAGTAACATCACAAACCTCTGCTCACCAGATTCTAACTTCTATCAGTTTGGTATATATGCTGATGCTGTCACTTCTCAAGTTACATCCTCATCATTCTTCAACAAGTACTTCTTTTGTCTTTGGTGGGGCCTTAGGAATCTCAGGTAATAACTAACCATTTTTTTTTTTGTGTGAAAACTTACATGCAATTGTTTTTTCGTAAAGTTGAGAGTTAAAAACTATTAGATGATGATTTACTCAAACTTATCCAATCATCTAGGTTTTCAAATATCAACTTTACGTGAAGACAACTGCATGTGAGTTTCCTCGTTTCAAAATAACTGTCGAAATCGATATATCTATTTTATGCTACAGTTCATTGGGACAAGGCCTTCTTACTAGCACTTTTGTTGGAGAAATTATGGTTGCCGTTGTTGTTGCAACACTTGGATTGGTTCTTTTTGCATTACTCATTGGTAATATGCAGGTAATTATTATTACTATAAGTAATGAGTGCAAGTGAAGGACATTATTCATTATAGTTGAATATATAGGGTGTACTAATATGTAGCACTCAAAATTTGTGTAGACATACCTGCAATCAACTACTGTGCGGTTAGAAGAGTGGAGGGTGAAAAGAACAGACACAGAACAATGGATGCATCACAGGCAACTACCACAAGAACTTAGACAATCTGTGAGAAAATATGATCAATACAAATGGATGGCTACTAGGGGAGTTGATGAAGAAGCTCTTCTCAAAGGTCTTCCATTAGATCTTCGTAGAGACATCAAGCGCCACCTTTGTCTTGACCTTGTTCGAGGAGTAAGTGGTTACAATAATTATGATAGTTATTGCTGATAAGTTTATATATATTATGATAATGAAATTATTGTAACAGGTACCATTGTTTGACCAAATGGATGAGAGCATGCTAGATGCAATATGTGAAAGACTAAAACCAGCATTATGCACTGAAGGAACTTACCTTGTAAGAGAAGGGGATCCAGTGAATGAAATGCTGTTCATAATAAGAGGGCACCTTGACTCTTACACAACCAATGGTGGCAGAGCTGGATTCTTCAACTCATGCCGTATTGGGCCTGGTGATTTCTGTGGGGAGGAGCTTCTAACTTGGGCCTTGGACCCAAGGCCCAGTGTTATTCTCCCTTCTTCAACAAGAACTGTTAAGGCCTTCTCAGAAGTTGAGGCTTTTGCACTCATTGCTGAAGATCTTAAATTTGTTGCATCTCAGTTTAGAAGGCTGCATAGTAAGCAACTTAGGCACAAGTTCAGATTCTATTCACACCAATGGAGAACTTGGGCTGCATGTTTCATTCAAGCTGCTTGGAGAAGGCATAAGAAGAGAAAGGATCTTGCTGGACTAAGAGCAAAGGAGAATAATAATAATAATCATATTAATAATAATAATAATGATTATGTAACAGTTTCTGAGCCTGAGACTCCAACATCAAAGGCTGTGATGATGAGTGGTAGGAAAAGTGTTAGTAGGTCAGATTCTGGTGTAGTTAGCTCTGTGCAGAAGCCAGCTGAGCCTGACTTTTCGGTTGATGAATGACTTGCATGCAAATGCCGAAATTCGATTGTCTTTGATAAGTATCTTAAATAGAAAATATTGACACAAAAATGTTGTATTTCATTAATAAATTTGTATTGCTTCATATTTCTGTCTTTCTATTTTAGAATATTTATCAAATACGATTTCATAGACTGGATGTCTAACAAAATTCAGATACTGATGATGATTTAAAGTTTGTACATTGTTCATTAGATTCTCTTGGTCGTGTGTAATTATATTTTCCTTTTTTTTTTTACTTATTCGTGTATAAATATAAATTAAGAGTTAGGAATCCTTGTAACGAGAAGAATATTGCACATGAATATCCCAAAATATTGATAAGTATAATGTCTTTATTTTTTTTTGTCATAATAAGTATAACGTCTAAAATTTTAGATTCAAATATTATTATTTTCTTTTTTTATGTTTTTCTTAGTGACGTTTTTGTTATTTTTTTATTTTTTTTGTTATTATTTTCAACTGCATGTTTTTTTTTTTTTTGCTTGGGTCAGACAAGAAAATAGGGTATCTTTTTGTTATTTTTACACTAAAGATAGCATGCTAACATTGGGCTTTCTCTGCATTATTATGTATTTGGACTCCACTTGTTCTTGTAGCTTTATGGGCCGTGGATCGTACATTGAAGGTTTATCAGTTGTAAGAACCCTAATTTTATTCGGATTAAAAAAAAGTCTTGAACTATTGATGTTGATCCATTGATATCGGAAAATGATAATATTATTCTTATTTATTTTGATAATATTTTTTTTAAATGCATACAAAAGAAAATATAAAAAATATATAAAGAGTGACATTATAAAAATATGAGTGAATTATAATTTTTTAGGATATATTAGGACAGGTTTTTAAAAAATTTTGTGTTGGTCGTTTTCGTCCAAAAAAAAATTTTATTGCGTAAAAGTTTTTAAACTTTATAAAAGTAAGATATATAGGTCATTTTATCACATTTTTTAGAATTTATTTGTTCAAATAAAAACAATGAAACTTGTATATTTTATTTTTGTAAAGGTAAGAGATCTTACTATAATATTTTTTTTTTAAACGAAAATGTCCCACGCAAAATTTTTTATGAAGAGTGCTAGGGGCCAGCAGAAATTGTGATATATAACCATCAATTAGCCATCATAGGTGTATTTAACGGTAGGAGATTATATCCAATGATGCAGGATTACTCATTTTACTTTTGATGGCTAATTGATGGCTATATATCACAATTTCTGCTGGACCTAGACTTTCTCATTTTTAATTCATGCTACATGCTGATAAGTTCATCTAGGCTTTCATCAGCATGGTTTAGCTCATAAATTGCAACCAAAATTCATGGACCAAATGATATTATGTATTTATTTTAAAAATAATTAATAAATATAAAATAAAATAATTTTAAACTGATTTAAGTTGATTTTATTGTTTTTCAAATATTTCTAGTCGTTAAAATAGTCGAAGAAGTGCATGTGATTTGATCATTGACTCTAGGCATTGACTTAAGTGGCATGAATATATGAACTAATGAAACGATAGACTATATAAAATGAAAAAGAAAAGAAGAAAGCTAATAATTAATTAGGGGTGGTTAACCTAATTAAACACCATCACGGAGAAAAACCATCCTTAAAGCTCGCTCATTATCACAGGTGTCTTTCAATTCCATTTCTCACCAGACATGAGATTTACATATTAATTATAAATAAATATAAGTAATTGCCAACTTAAGGAAGGTAAGGCTCGAATCTTCAATCCTATTTCACAAATGCAAAAAGCTCAGAATAATTCCTATCAATTAAGGAGGACTATATGTTAGAAACGTACAAATCTCTATATGCAATGAGTATTCCAAATTCTAATTGCAATTCTTTTCTCCATGTTTTGTGAAATTTCACTTTATTTAACATGATAATAACGTTTGCTTTTTTCAGAGTCCTTAGTGCAGAACATGCATCAGTAGCTGTCAAGAACTCAAAATTCAAAACCCATAATAATGAATAAAATTAAGAGTGCCAAGTGTAGTCGATATATGATTATTTATGTATTTTTATTTCGTAGTTTTAATTTTAGAAATAAATAATTTTATTATATAATATCAAAATTTTTATGATAAAAAAATTTACAATTCAATTCTTAAATTTGTTTATTCTCATATATAAAAAATATTAAATATTTAAAATATAAGACAAATAAAAAAAATATGTAAAATATATAACGACCAACAAAAAAGAACCATGTGATAAGAATAGTGGCAAACCCTTTATTTTGGCCTATCATCAACAAAAGCTGACTCACCTAAAAATTGCTATACTCTCTCTCTCTCTCTCTCTCTCTCTCTCTCTCTCTCTCTCTCTCTCTCTCTCTCTCTCTCTCTCTCTCTCTCTCTCTCTCTCTCTCTCTCTCTCTCTCTCTCTCTCTCTCTCCAATATTCATCAAATAATATATAAACATTGGATATTGCACATTTGCACTCACTTGGTCGAAACACTTTTCTACAACTACAAACTATAGTTGACAAAAAGAATATATAATCATAATTAGTATTAGTTATATGGTTGCAGTGTCAGTGTCTTTGGAATGGAATAATTATTAGAACACCATGCTGAGACCCATCAACAACTAACAACTAGATAAATGTTAACGTGTCAAGAGTTTATCTAACTTATATTTTAAAGATACATATTAAGATGATAAATTTTTTTTTAAATATAAGAAGTTTAAATTTTAATGTATTTATTTTTATTTATTAAATAAAAATATTTAAAATATTTTATTAATAATAATATCATAAAATTACTCATTATAAAATTTAAACTAATAAAAAAAGCTTTAATAAGTAATCATATATCATATATTCTTAGAACACTAATAAACTCTTAAAATTATCGTTACTTTTTATAGCTTTCAATGTCATTAATTAATTAACACATATAATCTCGCCTTTTTATGATCTGTACCTTGCAAATTTTAAACCACCTAACTACTTGATTTAGTTGGCAGTTACATTTGCACCCCCAAAAAGAATAATAAATGAAAGCTGATTTTGGTTGTTACTAGTATTTTGGATAAGCTAATTATTATAATTCTTATTAACAGTGCATGCACATTTTATTATTAATTACAAGTTAGTAAGTGCATGCATCATCAAGGTTATGATTAGGCTTGGGGTTCGAACCAAATTAATAGTCAAAAGGTGCAAAAGTTTATTAATTACTATTAACTCTTTAATTATTTAATTTATATATATGTTACGTGAGTTAAACCCTAAAATAATTTTTGAGACTAGTGTTGTGTATTAAAATTATTGTAGAGATTTTAATTGCACCAATAATATATGATTTTGAGATTAACAAAAATGTATCACATTAGTTATGGTCCATTTTTCATTAACGACGTGATGACATGACTTGATAACTTGGGTTGTTAGTAACATGTGTCACTCCATAGTTTGGCCACGTGTAATAGTATGATGATATGGTGACCAATGACACATGGCATGCTGATGTGGATGGTTATGCCATGTGTCACAATGCTATTTAGCCACATGTCCGTTTGTGCCACGTATCGCAACATATGAATGTGATGATTATGTGACACTCATCACCATTCTCACTTATGAACGCGTGATTGACAACCACTTCCGTTCTACATGAAAACAAGCTTGAATGTATATCTCTTGGGTTTCTAGTCAACGATTCATATCGACTCCCCTCTAACAATGGGGCATCTGAATCCAAGATTAGAGTCTTCGTGGTATAGGCTAGAACCCATTGGCAGCATTCCTGAGATCCGGAAAGTCTAAACCTTGTCTGTGGTATTCCGAGTAGGATCTGGGATGGGATGACTGTGACGAGCTTCAAACTCGCGACTGTAGGGCGTGGTGACAGATGCAAAAGGATAGTAAATCCTATTCCTACACGATCGAGAACCAACAGCTGATTAGCCATACGATATCTGTGCATGGTATTTTTCATCCGAGACGAGCAATCCGACAGTTAATTAGCCGTACAGAAACCGTAGAGGACCATTTTCACTGAGAGGACGGGAAGTAGCCGTTGACAACGGTGACACCCAACACACAGCTTGTCATAGAAAGGAGTATGAAGGATTGGACGAAGGCAGTAGGAAAGCAGAGATTCAAAAGGGATAAAGCATCTCCATACACTTAGCTAAAATTCCCACCAATGATTTACATAAGTATCTCTATCTTTATTTTACGTTTTATTTATCTTTTTAATTATCAAAACTCTATAACCATTTGAATCCGTTTGACTGAGATTTACAAGATGACCATAGCATGCTTCAAGCTGACAATCTCCGTGGGATTGACCCTTACTCACGTAAGGTTTATTATTTGGACGACCCAGTGCACTTGCTGGTTAGTTGTGCGAAATTGTGAAAAAGAGTTGAGATTACAATTGTGCATACCAAGTTGTTGGCGCCATTGAGATCACAATTTCGTGCACCAGCCACATTGCTACAAAAGCATCGCATACATATTGAAACAAATATTGTTTCTTAAACTAGTATTTTTTGGTTGGTGGTCTTTTCAGGTGTGGCACTTATGAGAAGCTTCTATCTAGTTCATTAGGGTTCTTCAATGTATCTTGTTAGTTTGTACTTTAAAGTTTATATGTTGAAGATTTATAAAACAATCTTAGTTAAATGAAATATATTTGAACTATCTATGTTATTATATATTATATAAATGTTGACTTGTTGAGTAAATTAGTTAATATATTAATTAATTAAAAAAATAATATAATTTAGCAAATTATATGTGTAATTTGTATTAAAAAAATTATTAAAAAATAAATAGTGTTTTGTAATTAAAGAAAAACTGTTACAAAATCAAGTTATATTTTGTAACAAAATTTTATAATAGGAAAAAAATATATTGTCACAAAATATTTTGAAGATCAAAATTTGTTATCAATTTTGTAACAACTTTTTTTTTTGTATCAGAAAAATTTGTTACAAAATATTATTTTGAATTGTAACAGTTCCATTTTTTGTTACAAAAATTTTTTGTAACGGGACATACTGCAACGGCCTCTTTTTTGTTACAAAATCTTTTTGTTTCAAAATTTTGATTTTTTGTAACAACTTTTTGTTATAAATACTGCTTTTTTCTTGTAGTGACAGTATTTATCCACATGTCGTCCATTATGTCATCATTGTATTTATCCACCAAATTAGTCCCTCACTTTACATTAAGTGACTCATTTTTAGTTCCTGAAATTGAATGTTGTGCATCAAACTAGTTCCTTCACCAGTTTTTTCTCTTTTTTTCTATAAATTCAAAATTCTCAATATATTTGAATGCATTAATTTCAATTTTATTTTTCACATGTTATTCAAATACAAGTGCTTTTATAAAATATTTTTTCGGGTTAAGTACTGTTTTCATCCCTAAGGTTTGGGGTAAAAGTCAAATTCATCCCCGACCTTTTTTTGTTATTAAAATCATCCTCAACGTTATAAAAAGTTATAAAATCGTCTTTTTTTATTTTATTTTACCAAATTACCCTTATCAATTAATAAAAATAATATTAAAAAATAAAAATAAAACCCCACCCCGATGTCTCTGTCTTCCCTCCCCATTCCCTTCTTTCTACCATTTCTGCTCTCATGGACCCCTTACTGCCACCACCATCTTATCTTCCTCGCCCTTTCCCATAGAGACTACTTAACAACTACCCGCTTTCCCCACCCTCCATCGTCCACAACTCAACTACTGCCATTAACTTCCAACAACCCGTCACTTCTTTTTCTTCGTCTTCCTTAGGTACTCTCAGCTTCCAGAACATACTGCAGCAAGCACCACTTCCAAACTACCCTTCTCATCAACATCATCATGCTGTTTTTGTTGTCATCCAAGTGGGACTGAGGCAACAAGTGCATCTTAACAACAACGTGAACAACGAGAACAGGTTGATGAGTAGCAGTAGTAATGATTCATCAAGGGAGGAATGGGTCCAGAGAAAAAGTGATGGTCAAGGAAAAGCTCTCTACACTGACGTTACAAAAAACACACTACTCACAAATACTGCTGCCAAAGTTGGATTTGGAGAAGAAAATTGGGGCTTTGGAGGAGTTGAAGGAGAAGATTCAAGAGAAGGAAAAAGAGGTTTTGGAATTAGGGCAGAAGATTAAGGAAAAGGAGGTTTTGGAATTGGCAGCCAGTTCTACTGTTGTTGCAGCTGTTGCTGTGTCTTCTATGTTCTCTGGTGCTGGTCGCTGCTGCCACTCCGTCAACCTAGGGCGTTGCGAGCATCTGCTCCCCCTTTACAGAGGTGTCGTCCTCGGCGCTGCTACCTGTTGTCAGATTTGCTGCTGCTTTGTCCTCGATCGAATTTGTTCCCCACCACAAACGACCGCTGGCATCCAAAGGTTGCGTTCCGGCATACAGGTAAGCTGGTCCCTGAATCAGGAAATATGATTGCATAATTGAAATTCGGGTTGCTTGTGTGTTCAAATCGGTTGAACTTGTTCCTGGAAGAAGATATCTCTGATGCGGTTTTGTTGGATATGGAATTGAAAATCTGAATCTAAAAATGTTGATACATTCTGCAAATTTGTTGTGGAATTATTTGTTGAATCTGAGTTTGCATCGAGTTCTTCTTCTGCATCCATAATTTTTAAAGTTTGGCATGAATTTTGTTGTTGTTGCTGAAATTATGGCAACACATATCTGTAACTATAACTTGACAATGAGGATTGCTGAATTGTTGCTTGAACTGCCATTTCTGTTGATTTTGCTTGTTGCTGCTATGGTTGGACTAGAAAACAGAAATCTGATTTTTTTCTGCGTCTTCTTCATCTTCTTCTTTTGTGTAAATTAAAATTTCTGTTTGTATTGCATAATCTAAGTTTGTTGTGAGATTTTCTGCTTGGATGGGGAGAGAAGAAAGGGAAGCGATAAGGGAGTTGGGGGTGCAGGTGGAGGTGGGGGGAGAGTTTGTTTTTGTTTTTAATATTATTTTTATTATTTATATTAATTATTAAGGGTAATGTGGTAAAAAAATAAAATTAAAGTAGAAAATGACAATTTTATAACGTTTTGTAACGTTGAGGATGATTTTAATAACAAAAAAAGGTCGGGGACAATTTTGATTTTGGCCTCAAACCTTAGGGACGAAAACAGTACTTAACCCTATTTTTTCTCTTGTGGATACCCCTAACTGCCATCTTAAAGTTGACGTAAAGGCATTTTAAGCACCTTCACTACCATCTCTGACCTCTTTCGTCTAGGCTGAAGAGGTCGGAGATGATAGTGAGGGTGTTTGAAGTGCCTTCAATCTAGCCCATTTACAAACAATGGAAACGTGTATTTTATAAGTACAAAAAAATGTTTATTTTAATTATTGATTTATTGTTAAAAATACATATTTTTTATGAAAAAATATGTCTAATCAATCATATAATTCTTTTTTTATAATAACATATTTATATATTACAAAATTTACCAATGTTAAATTATTATAAAAAAAATTATAAAATTTAAACTAAAATTTTAAAATTTTTTATGAAAGCACTTGTATTTAAACAATATATTAAAAAATAGAATTGAAATTAGTGTATCCAAGTTATTGAAAATTTAAAATTTAAAAAAATGAGAAAAAAATTGGTGAAAGGACTAGTTTGGTGCACGATATTCAATTTCAGAGAAAAAATGAGTCACTTAATACAAAGTAAGGGACTAATTTGGTACATCTACAATGATGACATAATGGACGACACGTAGACGAATACTATTGCTACACGTGGCACAAACGGACATGTGGCTAAATAGCATTGTGACACGTGGTACAATGATCCACATCACATGTCACGTGTCATTGGTCACCACATCATCGTACCATTACACGTGGCCAAACCATGGAGTGACACGTGTCACTAACAACCCACGTCATCAAGCCATGTCATCACGTCGTTAATGAAACATGGGTTAGGGACTAACGTAGTACACTTTTGTCAATCTCAGGGACGTAATTAGTGCAATTAGAATTTCAAGGACAATTTTAGTACATGACGTAAATCTCAAAGATTATTTTAAAGTTTAACTCGTGTTTAATATTATGAGTATTTAACAGATGATATATTATATATACAAACAACCAAATATGAAAATGATAACATTTATATTTAGTTAAAAATTTAATTTTAATATACTGCTATTTAATTAGATAATAATTTTAAATATTTTTTTAAAAGATGAGTTTAAAAATTTATTATTCTTAAAGTCTTATAATATATAATTTATTATAAAATTTAATTTGTACATGTTGAATTGGATTTTGCTAAACCTAAATTTGATCTAGAGATTTTATTGAATTATTTTTTTCAAAGAAAAAAATCTAATCTAATTTTAAATTAATTCAAAATATACTAAATTAAATTGTGACCATCCAAATTAAATTTTACAGGTTAGATTTTGCATATTTATAATTTTTTACGTAATTTTTTATATTAATATTCGTATTAAAATTAACTTTTTAAATTAATATTAATTTTTTATTAATAATAATATTAAATATATTAAAAATATAATTATTAATATTTTTTATTAATTTAAATTTTTGGAATAAATAATGTGATGATAGAATAGGCTATATTGGTCTAGAAGGATGGTTCGGTTGCTTACTATAGTCGTACGGCTATACGGTCCAATTAATTAGTATATTTTATAGTAGATGTTGTATGTCCCTCTAAGATCAGATACTATCAACAGGTAATCTTTTGGCATCAATATAAGGTATACTAAGATATTAATTTTTATCTATGAAATACGGATATTTTGTTGAATTATTGTGTTTATATATATTGAATATATTTTAGATATGATATTTATTGATATTCGTCTGATATATTTGTCTATTGTGTTTAATCGTATTTTAATAAAAATTAAAATGAAAAATTTTAAATACGTTTAGACACATCTAAATACTATTATGTATCAGTGTATTCAGTCTTATTCTTAATATATATTCTTGAAATAAATTTAGATATAATATATATTATTATTTATTAAAACAAAAAATATTTTAAATACTTGATATAATTAAAATAAGATATTAAAAATAATTAAAAAAAATTAATTTATATTTTAATATTAATAAAATATCAAAATATCATTACGATTTATCTAAAAAATACTTTATATTTTATATGTATACGTGTCCCCGTATCTTATAAGATTTTAAAATTCGTATGTTAGTGTATCTCGTATCGTGTCATATCCCGTATCAATAACAGTGTGTCCAGGCATCATAAATTTCTATTATTTATAATTGTATTGTTAGTTCTAGTGGCGGAGTTTGAAATAAAATTTTGGGAAGGCCACATAGAAAATAATGATCAATATATTTTTGATATGGACCCCATTTAAGATAAGTTCGTGTAACCTCATCTCTCTGATTTGGGTGATATTGTCAAATTTAAAGCTTTTTCTAGGTCTCGTTTCAAAAAATTAAGGTCAAACTAATCAGATGCAACTCTTTGAACTTTTGAAGGTTGTATCTCATTTTTTTCGTGATTCATTAAAATAGAAGAACTATTTATAGGTGTTGATATTGTAAAAGTTATATGTTCTCATTCTTAAATATTAACCTTCCTCTTAAAAAATGCATCAATTCTTTGATTTTTTATGATTATTTTATATAAAAATTTGAATATATATCCTGTAAAATATGTAAAAAAGAAGTTAGAAAGACAAATATTAAAATTTATAATATTTATTGAATTTTTTTATCAATTTATATAAATACGATAGTATCAATATTTATTAAATATTTTAATATTTTTTATCATATAAAAAATTAAATTAAATAAACAGTCAAATACAAAATAATATTAAATTATATAAATAAAAATAACCTAATTTTTTATATTTGAACTCAAAGGTAGAGGAACTGTTGCTTATTGAATAGAGAATTGCGAAATGCGAATACACTCAATTTAGTCTAAATCCAACATGTTTTGAATGTTTAAAACTAAAAACTATTGTGCAATAAAAGCAAGATATGAAAATTGAACTTTGGTATTTTAAGTTATAGTAAATTGAGCTAACTTAACTATTTTTTATTTTTTAAAAAAGTATTACTAACTTTTTTAATAAAAGTTTAGGGGAGTCATAACCCCCTTGTCTGAACTAAGCTTCGCTCCTGATTGTTACTATCTTATCAAATACCTAATCACATAATATAAATATTCAACAAAGCAGTACTCGTAATCTTGTATTTTTATTTTTACATAATTCAATTTAAACTATCAAAATTTATTTATTTATTAATATATATTGACTTTTTTCTCTTTTTATCTGTCTGCGAATATCAACAATAATTAAACGACAAACACATAAAAATAATCACAATTATATTAGATTATATTAAAAATAAATTAAATAACATATAAATATATAATAACTGATTTTAATAATTAATTTTAATATATAAATAATATTTTTAAAAGAAAAATGAGTATGGCTATGATATATACTTGTTGGTGTTGGTTTTAATATTAAGACTTTACAGCGACAAAAGACAAAACATTTAAAGTGCAATGAAATTAATGGCTACTGCTTTCAAAGTTCAAACAACTCAATTGAGTGTGCAACAAGAATGTCTCATCCTCATCTTCTGCAGATACATGTTCATTCTATATTTCTATATCACCAAGCAGCTTCCGGCCACACTAGAAAGTTTAATTTGCACTTTTAATATATATATACAAGTGAAGTCTATATTGTTTATAATAGGATAGCTATGATGGTTACATAATTTTAGTAATATTTAACAAATATTATTAAATAATAAAATATCATTACTTTAATTTAGTAATATTTTTTACATGTTATTAAAGTTGTATAGGCATTATATATAGCCACTATAGTCACAAATTGGGTGTACTATTATTACTACTTGTCATTTGCATCATCAACATGTAAATACAATATAATGTAAGGTTACCACAAAAATGATAAAATTAACATTAGTTAACACAAAAAATTTAAAATAAATTAAAAAAATTTTAAAAGTTATAAAAAATGTATATTTTATAAATAGAGAGAAAAAGAATATCATTTTAGCATCTCTCAAAAAAGGAGAGCGAAAATTTTCTATTATATAACTAATAAATTTTATTAATTTTAAATTTTACATATTAAATTTTTGTTTTAAATTTTAAATTTTAATAATATAAAAATAAAATATTAGTTTAGAGTATTGACTAACAATTATAAAGGCTGTTGCTAATAAATTATAGTTCAAATGGCATAATCTTTCTTATACTCATCTAATAAATTGTGAGTTCGAGTCTTTCTATTTTTGATAAAAAAAGAAAACAATTGTAGAGAGTGTTACTCTTAAAAGATTGATTTCAACCCTTAGGCTTTATTTATTTAGTATATAGCATAAGACATAAATTATATAGACATCAACACAATATACATATATACATATTTTATATTTAGTAAAGAACACAGTAAAACACATAAAATTTTAAAAAGTCAATAATATTCACCATCACTACTATCTATTTATATCTTCATTTATAACAAAAAATTATTCAAATAACAAAAAAGTCAATAATTTCAATAACAGATGTAAGACATATATTTTTAGTTAAATAACAAGTAATTAATTAATTGACATGATTCCCAACGTACAGTATAGAAGCCAACGGAAAGAAATTGTCTATAACATTCAGATTATAATTTTTTTTAAAAAGTACAGATTAATAATAAAAAATTAAAAAATAGAACTTTATTTTTTTTTTAAAAATTCTAAAAGAAGTAAACAGAAGGATAAACAAAAATGATGATAGAGCGAAGCACGATAGATCGATGACAGAAGCTCGACTATAACATAGTAGAGACACAAGTTGCATATGTAAAAATTTAGAAGAAGGCAGAGAAGGAGATTACGAAGAGGAAGCGGCAAAAAAAATTAAAGAAAGGTTGAGGAGAAAGAAGAAAAAGAAGATGACGATGGAGATCAAATGGAGGTGAATATGAAGATGGGACATGTCAACGTCAAAGCCAGAAGGCGAGAAGGTGATACAGTGACCGAGGCACTTCAGTGTCTCCAGCAGCAGAGAAGGTTGATTGGTGACGGAAAGAGAAGAGACAAAAGTTGAAACGGGAAGAAGAAAGAAGGAAAGAAGAAATGAAAAGATCTGGAGATGGATGAGATCAGAGGGGAGGACAAAAATAAAATATAAAAATAGAACAAGAGTAAAACTATCAAAATAATCCGTGTCTGAATATTAATTTTTATGTCTCAACTTATTAGAAGTACACTGAATACATGTAATTTGTCTCAATCTATATATTAACGTGTTCTTCAAAATTTTGTATCTCAACAACTAAATAAAAAAACATGTGTCAGCAGTCAACGTGTCTCTATCTTATGTTGACACACCCACTAACTAAACACTACCTTAAAAAAAGAGACAAACAGCATACAATGCTTACAAATATTACAAAACAAATATGCACATCTCAAATAGGAGAATAAAATAACAAAAAAAATATACACTAAAAAAAACTATACAAACACTGCACTTTTATTATTTTCAAAAAGTTAAATTATACAGTTGGTCTTTATACTTTTATTAAAATTGTAAATTAGTTCCTACACTTTAAACGTTTGTAATTGGGTCCCTAAACAAAATTAAATTTTGTAATTTAGTCCCCACTGTTCAAATAACATTTGATTTAATAGAATATTTGTCAGCATATTCACTATTTTAAACATGTGACTTGCATGTGTTCGATAATAAGAACTAATTTGCAATTTTAGTAAAAGTATAGAAACCAACTGTATAATTTAACCATTTGAAAATGATCAAAAATTCCCTAAGCTATTTGAACCCATCCCTCCCCTTCCCAGCTCTCTCACTCTCACTTTTTCACTTTCCAAAACAGCACCCCACCCAACTGCTACTCCCCCGCCAATTGTTGCTGAACTCCACTTTGGCGGCGTTCGTGCCTTTAGCGTTAGAGGCAAAAGAATCCGCACCCACATTGGATTGCTCTCTGTAGGCGGTGAAGCTCTCGACGGCGTCGTTTTAGCCGCTGGTGTAGTTCGAGAAAGTGTTGGTTGGGTTGTGTAAAACCCGGTCAAACTGTAATTAATTAAATAATAAATTAAATAAGAGGGAATATGGTTAGAAAATTTAGCAATCGGAATTTGATAATTTAAATATGATAGTTGAACTCAGTGAATTTTTCTGAGTCAGAAAACATAATTTTTTGCGTAAAAACGCGCACTGAAAATTTGACCGGCAGTACCGACTAAGATCTGTCTGGTATTGCAGTTGAGAAAATTGATTTTTAAGTAAATAAGGTTAAGAAATTAAAATTTATAATTAGGGAAGATAGAAATATTTAAAATACGATTTAAAACGCTAATCTTAAAAGTTTTTACCCAAAATTAGACCAACAGACTAAATTAAGTGAATCGAGCCCAAGTAGGCACAAGAACCAACATATATATAGCCTTATTAATTGATATGCTATTAGAACAAACAATTGAGTAGATTTTAGACTTTTATTAAAAATGTAGTTAATAATTTGATTATCAATATATTTTTTAAAGTTGAATAATTTGTATAAAATATAATACCAAGTAAAAAATTAAAATATATTTAATTAACATATACAGTACAAGACTAAGACACTTTACTAAAGAAGTGTTTAAATATGAATCATAAAAGAACTATACGTGGTCTAATCAAATTTTTGTTTGTCTAATTATTTAATTTCTTGTTGTTTTTAGTTTTCAATTTTCATCCTCATTAATCTTTGTACTTTCAATAACTTAGCCAAAAACTAAAGAAACAAAAAAAGAAAGAAAAATGTATATACCCCTATAATTAACAAACTAGCCCTTCTTCCGTACTAATAAGCATCATCAATAATATTATTAATTTTTTCTCCTTTGCCATATAAAGATTTTCACCTAAAATTAGGCTAACGAGCTAAACTAAGTAAATCAGATTCAAGTGGGTCCAAGACCCAACATATATAGCAGCCACAACTCCCCCATTTGTGAGAGAGATCCGAAATTAGAGAGGAGAGGAAAGAAGAAAAAACACTAGCCTCCTTGAAACTTCAAACTATCATAATTTTCTCTCCGAAGCTTCAATCGACGAGCCGTTTGTAGCCATGCGTCGCTTTTCTTCTTCTCTTCAATTCTATCTAGGTATTGCTAGTGTCGGTTGACGCTGAAGACTATTCTTATTGAGATGGAGTATGGATATGATTAATTTAATATGATGATTATTGAATGAGGTAACTTGAGTTTCCTGAGTAGACGTAGTGAAGTGATTTCACTGCTCCAGGTAGAAAATGAGATAATTTGAGCTCCCTGGATAGACGCAGTGAAGTGATTTCACTTGCTCCATGTGAGGACATGAAGTATTGATATAGAATTGTTGAGACAGAATAGCTAGCGATGATTTCATTTATGATTCTGATTTTGATTTGTTGGAGAGTTAGAAAGTTGGGAAGCATGAGGAATAGGAATTAGATTAGCATTCCCTTATGACAGTTGCCTATTTATGGGTTAGCGAGAACATAGGGTGAATATTTGGTGAAAGGAAGTTTAGGATGCTTAGTGAGTTTTTATTACAATGCATTGTATTTATTTGGCACTTTTACCGTACTGGAAACCCATGGGTTGGGAGTTTTTATTTCGTATATATCTCTTATTTTTCATATGCAGGTCCAGGTTCTCAGCAGTGAGCTGTGGTTTGTCTGAAAGATGCAAGGACCTCTAAGATCTCTTATTTACTTTTGCTTAGATTCTCTCTACTTTTGTTTTTAAAGAACTCATGCTATGTATTTAATCCTTTTGAAAACTTGCCTATAAAGGCCCTTATGTGTCATTTGGGAGAGATTAGGAGATATGGTTGTCAAATTACTTTTATACTATACCCTAGCCGGCCTAAATTTCGCGAGTCGCAACTAGTGGCTAATTATTTATGTCATATATCTATATTTTATTTTATCTTATTCTTCTCGACAAAATTATCCTTATATCGTCTCAGTTGACGCTTTACCTTCTTTTGTCGATACAAGAGTGTTACGAGTTTGCGATTTTATTTTTACTCCTTTTTAGGCTTCTCTATTGATACTCATTTCAATTATACTTATAAACTATGCACTAAAAATCCACCTTGAGAGTCGTACCGCCTTATTATCAATGACTTATGACTCGAGCATATGGATTTGGATATTAGGGTATTACATTATGGTATCTGGGCAGTTCGTCCTCGTGAGCCTGAGGGATGGAACTGCTTATGCTTCAATGCATATTTTGAATCTATGCCTGTGCTAGTTAGGGTATCCAACCGATACATCTAGTATGAAGTTCATGAGTGTACCTTTGATAATTTAAATCACTTAACTTGAGATGTTGAGTCTGATCACCTCGATATCGCTTGTCTGGTATGGACGAGACCCGAATGGTGTCTCACAGACATGAGCGAGGTACTCGGGAAAGAATTCCCTAGGATGAACCGATGAGGGAACGTGAGATAGGAATCTTGGCAGTGATATACATTAGATTAGTGCATTGGTTTTAGATTGTTGAGTGAGATGCTTGGAGGTGAATAGTTGATTGGATGATTCGTTTAATTAGGCTTGAATTGATTGTGACCTGACTATTTAGAGTAGATGGGGTTTGTAATTGACATTGGTATAGCTGGATTTAAATTGGAATGAAAGTTTGTGAAATTGAGCACTTGTGTAGAAATCGTAGAATGACTAGTTGTTAGACAACTGATATTATAGATTTTGAATGATTAGAATGTGAATTGGGATAACATTATGTAGATGGTGAATTGTTAAGTGTTGAGGTAGGTAGAGTATGAATTGGGCTTGTTGGACTTGGCTGAGTTTGATATTGGTTGGCATGTGATGGTAGTTATGATAAATGGGATCATCAGATGCTTAGTATGTAAGGTTGTGTCATTACACTTAAGAAAGAATAAGTGGAGTGAGAGATTTTGAAATTTGTTGATTGAGGTCCCAGGTAGTTTGTTCATGAAAATCGAGAATTTTGAGAAAAATTTTGATTTAAACATAGAGATGCTCAAAGGACCTAAGCTATGGTTGGATTTTTAGTGGATGAAAATCAGAGTGACGCAGCGAAAGCATTAAAATAGGATAGTTGTGAATGGGAGCTATAGAAGATGATTAAAAATACGTTAGGTTTGAATAACTAAAAGATTTAGCGAGTTAATACCAATAGTGATTCGTAGGTAATTAAGTTTAATTATGGCTATGAGATTAGATTGATTCTGAAATAGCTATGTAAATGACTAGAGGCGTAATTGGGTTTGTGCTTAAATTGAAACGGATAAATATAACTTAAGTTGGAATTGGGCATAGGGTGTCAAGAATTGATGTTGGAGAATGACAAAATGAATGGTAAGAGGTCAGTTGAATATGAGAGAGCTTATATGAAGATTTGATAGCGAATTTTTGAGGAAGAAAATTTCTGTTAGGTAGGTAGGATGTAAAACCCAATCAAACCGTAATTAATTAAATAATAAATTAAATAGAAGCGAATATGGTTAGAAAATTTAGCAATTAAAATTTGATAATTTAAATATGATATTTGGACTCAGTGAATTTTTCTGAGTCAGAAAACATAGTTTTCTGCGTAAAAATGCGTACTAAAAATTTAATCACAGTACCGGCTGAGATCTGTCTGGTACTGCAGCTGAAAAAATTGATTTTTAAGTAAATAAGGTTAAGAAATTAAAATTTATAATTAGGAAAGATAGAAATATTTAAAATACGATTTAAAACGCTAATTTCAAAAGTTTTGGCCCAAAATTGAGCCAACGGATTAAACTAAGTGAAGCGGGTCCAAGACCCAACATATATATAGTATAGTCTTATTAAGGCCATTCAGCAGCCACAACTCCCCCATTTGTGAGAGAGATCCGAAATTAGAGAGGAGAGGGAAGAAGAGAAAACCCTAGCCTCCTTGAAACTTCAAACCAGCATAACTTTCTCTCCGGAACTCCAAACGACGAGCTGTTTACGGCCATGCATCGCTCTTCTCCTCCTCTTCAATTCTATTTTGGTATTGTGGTGAGTATTTCGTTCTTTGCTGCCCAGTTTTGATTTTTCACTCTGAAAACGTGATTGGCTATGGGTGTTGAGTGATTTTATGATTTTGATTGTTTAGGAGTGCTCTAGTATTAGCCATTGGTGAGTTCCATCAACCAATTTTGTGGGTTAAGGTAAAGAATCCTCTAACCCTTGTGATTTATCAATTTTATGAACCCTAGGTTGATTATAAGTGTAAAAATTAACTATGTTAGAGTATTGGGTGATTTTGGTGCACAATTGAAAGATTGATATTGCTTGTGAGGTTTTAGTGATGTTTGGAGCTAAAGATTGGTAGAGACTTCCAAGAAGAAGCTCAATTATTATGACTACAAGAGATACGGTATAAGTTTCATTTAAGTACCATGTGGTGTGATGAGAATTCATAGGCTAGATGCCCCTAGGATTAAGTTTGGATTATGTAAATGGTTGGTATGAATATGCATAGTTGATGTGTTATGTAAATTAACGATTGAGTTGAGAATTGTGTGAATTTGCATATTTGGTGTGTTGAGAAACTTGATATATTGGATAATGATTATTGGTTTGTGGAATATGTATTGAATTGTGAATTTGGGCCGGAGGCCAAAAGAGGTAAGGACGATAAGTATATGGTTGATGATTAAAGATTGAATGAATGATATTGATATATAAGTATTTGAGTACGAGGTTTTGTTGATTATTGAACTTGAAAGCTTGGATGTTGCTTGAATTGAATTATTTAGTTAAGATTGATAAAAATAGAAAATTGATGTGTGGTGGATTGAATAAGGAAGTTGGAACATGGTTCAGGTTGAATTGGTAAAGTTTTGGTTGGATTAGAAGAGGTTTGAAAAGAGCATGTTTTGAAAATTGAGGTTTGTCAAAGTTTTGATAAAAATGAGTTTTCGGCCAACTTGGACGGATTATATCTTGAGTCTCAAAGCTTAAAATTGAATGAAATTTATTTTAAATTAAAGATGACTTTGAGAGCTTTAAATTGATATAAAGTTTGTAGAAAATAGATTTTTGTAGAGGAAGTTATGACCGTTTAAAATTTGGTGTCAAAATCTGAATTCTGTGATGTTGCAGAATTTTATGATTTCTGGTTTGAGTGTGCACGCACAGCCTTGTGCACACGCACATGTTGTGTATATTTTTTAAAGCGTGCGTTCGCACACCCTTGAATGCACACACACACACAAAAATATGGCTACTGTTGGGAGCGCTAGCACGCCCTGTGCACACACACAACCAACAAAGTTTCGCAAGCTAGCTGTGCGCACGTACATTCTGGGAAGTGTGTTCTGTTGGGAGCGTTCACACATTCTGTGAGTATACTCAACAATGAAAATTTTACTTTCTGTGCGTTTGCACAGCCTTGTGCGCACGCACACTTTCTGAAAATTCTTATGGGCGTGCATACGCACAACCCCGTGCGCACGCACACTGCCTGTTTTTCAAAAAAAAAAACTTTGTTTGTAACTCTTTTACCTTCTCGACAAGCTTGCAGCCTTCCATAACACTTACTTAAAACCTTTTTACCAGTTTTAGGATATTGAATCAAGGGTGAGAATAGTAAAAGAATAAAAGGGGTAATTGTGGTTATGAGTTTAGAGGACGATGACTTAAGCTTGGTAAGTTCTGTGGATGAAATAATAAGAGAATTAATGATGAATCTTGAAAATGATGATGATTATGGGATTGTTAGCGAGAGTGATGATGTTGTTGAGATTGTTGAATGAGAATGATGAGGATTATGAGACTGATAAAGAGAATGATGATAACTATGAGATTGTTGATGAGAATGATAACGATTAAGTGATTGATATTAACTATGAACCTGACTGTGATACACCTATCTGGATAGATGCAGTGGCATTGATCCACTTACTTCGAAATGTGGTGAGATATATCTGCCTGGGTAGATGCAGTAGCATTGATTCCACTTGCTCCGAGTTTGGTTTGCAACTCCTGGGGTAGATGCAGTGGTTAACCCCCACTTGCTCCCAGTCGAGGTTGATTTGAGATTTTTGAAATTATCTGATTTTCGGATTTCCTTGGGTAGATGCAGTGGGTCGGCTCCACTTGCTCCAGGTTGAGATCCGAGATTTTGTTGACCCTATGTCGTTAAATGTTGTCGGACACTTATACACTTGGATGTTTTATTTTGATTTTTGAGCTTGGGTATGTGTGCTTGCAGGGACTGTCCAGTGGTTAGCTACCAGGACATGTCGGGTTGGTTTTGTAACCGACATATGATATCATTAGCCATAGGGCAGGCATTCATCATTTGCATATGTTTGACTTATTTTGGTTTGCCTATTTGTTTTGAATTGCTAAATTGTACATATATGCTATGCTACTTGATTAAATGCTACTTACTCTACTTGTACCTTAATTGTGTATTACTTGTTTGTATTGCTTGTGTTTGCACAATTGAAAGGTCCCTCATGCTGGTGTCGGTTGACGCTGAGGGCTATTCTTGTTGAAATGGAGCAATGATATGATTAATTTAAAATGATGATTATTGAATGAGGTAACTTGAGTTCCCTTGGTAGACGTAATGAAGTAATTTCACTGCTCCAAGTAGAAAATGAGATAATTTGAGCTCCCTGGATAGACGCAGTGAAGTGATTTCACTTGCTCCAGGTGAGGACATGAAGTATTGATATAGAACTGTTGAGATAGAATAGCTAGCGATCGTTTTGTTTATGATTCTGATTTTGATTTGTTGGAGAGTTAGAAAGTTGGGAAGCATGAGAAATAGGAATTAGATTTAGCATTCCCTTATGACAGTTGCCTATTTATGGGTTAGCGAGAACATAAGATGAATATTTGGTGAAAGGAAGTTTAGGATGCTTAGTGAGTTTTATTACAATGCATTGTATTTATTTGGCACTTTTACCATACTGAGAACCTATGGATCGGGGATTCTCATTCCGTATATATCTCTTATTTTTCAGATGCAGTCCAAGTGCTCTGTAGTGAGCTGTGGTTTGTCTGAAAGACGGTGAGGACCTCTAAGATCTCTTATTTACTTTTGCTTAGATTCTCTCCACTTTTGTTTTTAAAGAATTCATGCTATGTATTTAATCCTTTTGAAAACTTGTCCATAGAGGCCCTTGTGTATCATTTGGGAGAGATTAGGAGATATGGTTGTCAAACTGCTTTTATACTATACCTTAGACGGCCTAAACTTCGCGGGTCACGACTAGTGGCTAATTATTTATGTCATATATCTATATTTTGTTTTATCTTATTCTTCTCGACGAAATTATCTTTATATCGTCTCAGTTCACGCTTTACCTTCTTTTGTCGATACAAGAGTGTTACGAGTTTGCGATTTTATTTTTACTCCTTTTCAGACTTCTCTATTAATACTCCTTTCAATTATACTTATAAACTATGTACTAAAAATCCACTTTGAGAGTCGTACCACCTTATTATCAATAACTTATGACTCGAGTATAAGGATTTAAATATTAGGGTGTTACAGGTTGTTCATGTCCACACTGTATCCTTTGAACGTGGCATTGCTGGCATTGGTCAGAGTAGGATGTGAACCCAAGGTTAGGAATGTTGACACCAGTCCTGCGGCACTGGAGTTGTAGGTGTGGAAGGATTGGTCAACAACATTACCGTCGATGGCATAACTGCTGAAACTCTCGGAATGGCCGGTGAAGTCGCAACCGTAGCGGCGGAAGTCATTGATAGGGATGTTGGCATCGTCGGAGTACTTCTTGAACATGTCGGAACCACCGGGTCGACTCGTTACGTAGTTGGTGAAGTTCTTGTCCCCGCAGCCGGCAAAGTTGGCGTCTTGTCGTGCTTCTCGAGCAAAGCTCCAAGGTCTGGGAAGAAGAGGAGGTTGCAGCGGCGCTGCAGCTGGACTTTGGCGATGGTGGCTCAGGGTGGTAATAGAAGAAGAAGAACAGAAATGATGAAGAAAGGAGGAAGAAGAAAAGGGGAGAAGAGAATATTATAGTAAATGTGTTTTTTTTTTTTTTAGGGTAAACGTCATTGAAGATTTAGTTACAAAATTATATTTTATACAGAAACCTAATTATAAATTCTAAAAGTATAAAGACTAATTTATAATTTCAATAAAAATATAAAAATTAATTATATAATTTAACCTTTTAAAAATAAAGCCATCACAATAACCAAAATCACGTTGAAAATTATTTTCCGCCAAATTGATGTATTTTTTTTCCTTTAATTTTTGTTTTAAAGCTAACATTTCACTTACTTGAAAAGTGCAGATAAAGAGAAGAGTAAGGAAATTATATATATTAAAGGCAAAAGTATATATTGTCTTTAGTCTTTACAAATAAAGACACAATGAGAAATAAGAAAATAAGTTAAAACACTACAAATTGCGTAGGCAACTTTTCTTCTCCCACCATGTTCATCAGTATGTAGTATTAGCTTATTGAGCGTTAGAAGCATTGTTTTGATGTTGAAATTGAATAAGATGGCCCCTCCAAGAAAACTGTGTGTGTGATGCGTACGTTATATTACAAGAGAAGCTAAGTGAATGAATTATTTTTATAATTAAATGTGATTAAATTTTTTTAATTAATTTTTTTATTATTAATTTTTAAGTTATTAAATTAATTTAGTTAACTTAATTACTAAAATAATATTGTTATATAGCAACCAATAATAATACACGAAAAATGTTAAAAAATAAATAAAATTTATTATTTTTTGTCAAAAATATTTAAAAACGTCAACTAAAAATATGTTATTAAATTATTAAATTAAAAAAAATTAAATTAATAACTAAATATATTATATATGGATTATGCTAAGTAACAATGACTCTTTTGAACAATATGAATAATAGACTTTAAAATTAATCTAATTCAAATAAAACATACTACATTTCAAATTATTCACCTAAATCTTAATATTAGAATAATCATCCGCAGAATTGAACATCTAATATATTTATTATTCACATTATTTAATATTTTCATTGTCTACCTATATTTTTCCTTCGTATAATAACAATAATTTTTGCTCCCTTGAAGAATCTCACCCAGATCCCACAAAGTAGGAAAGTGAGCACATATATAACGCAAAACAAAGTACAGAATAGGCATACTCAAATTATACCTAGCTAGTCATAAAAAAAAAAAAGAAAAAAAAAACTATACCTAGCTAGCTAGAGAAAAACGTAAACAATAATACCACCTATCATTCAAGGGAATAACCTCTTTACAGAATATTCTATCTAAATATACCATTTTAAAAATTTGATATATTATTTTTCGACACCAGTATTGATTATTATTTAAAATTGACTAATTTAAAGTAATATTAGATCAAAAATAATTTTTTAACCGTTAGAAGTATAATCATTAATATTACTTTTTTCTACCTCTTAAATTTTTTCATGACATAATATCAAAATTCTGTGTCTAAAAAATTTAGAATTCTCCAAAAATAAAAAAAGCATAAAACAAATAAAAAAATCCTTGTTTAAAAAAAATATTATAAATATAACTTAATGTTATTTTTTCTTATTAACTTAAACTTTTAGAATGAGTAATTTTATAATACTAACATTTTAAAAATATACTATTATTTTTCTTTAAATTATATATATATATATATATATATATATATATATATATAACTCTCCTTTTCAATCATGCCTTCATTATTTCTTCCTCCCCTGTGTGTGCTTAAATATGCCCTTGGAGGAATCTGTACCTGTTTATTTTTCATTTCGCAAGAGTTTCAATTTTTTGAATACTATATTATTATTGTTTTGTTTTCCTCTTCTACCCCTTTCTCATGTACTTATAGCAAATACTAGTCATGGTGTGAACTTGGAGATTAATTGAATAAAGTAATCTGATATTCCTACCTCCCTATAATCACATTTTTTTAAATGATCTCTCATCTAAAAATCAATTTACTTATATCACATGACAACATAACTTTTTTCACAACTCATTTTTAAATACTCCTTAGTAAATAAAAACTATTGCACTTCTTGACTTCTTATTAATTAAACAAATTTTAATATTTATTTATTATATTTTATATTAATAATTTAAATTTAAAATTTATAATTTATAATTTATAATTCAAAATTTAAAATTTAAAATTTATAAAAACACTACACTCTTTTATTTTTTTCAAAACGTATTAACATTTGCATTTTTTTACACCATTAACACATCGAATCAAATTCTCAAAATATTTTTTTTATTTTCTACGATATTCCCTAATCCGACAGGTCAAAGACTAATCCGTCGCGGTATTGAGTTCCGTTTAAGAGTTTTACGCAAATTCTCGAAATATTTTTAATGAAAAGGCTAGGCCTCTTCTTTTCTTTTTCGCAACCATGTCCAGATTGATGGAATCAATCTCATTGCTTTCTTGACTTCTTCACATGGATTCCAATAAAATTTCAGAGGGATTCTAGTGTGGTCGATTGTCATTCCAATTCATCCATTATTATTATTAAAGTAGCTTAGTGTGCTATGCCACTCATGCCATGCACCTCCTAACCTTATAATGTTGATCAAATTACTAAGTTCATGTTGATCTTAACAATAATGTATCTTAATTTATTCAACTATATATGCCACTAAAAGTACGCAAGTGATGAGAAAATAAAATCATCTAAAATAAAAAAAGAATGAAGCGCAGCCCATATAAAACATAGAATAATTCCAAATGAGATTTTTATATTTGATGGAGATATAAGTATTGATATGTCTCTTTTTATTATTTTAAACTTTTAAAAAATATGATTTTATGATATAATATTAGAATTACGGATAAAAAATTTAGAGTTCGATTCTTGTTATTTTTCAAAGGAAAAAATAGTATAAGGTAAAAAGATATATGCAATAAATTCACGCAAACCCCAAAAAAATTCTTGCGTATAAAGAGTTGTAATCGAGATATAATCATGTATGTTTATTCTCTTATTAACTTAAGTTTTTAAAAGAAATAATTTCATGAATTAGATGCAAATTAAACACAAAGCACAGTGATACTATATTTTTCAACAAAAAATTATTAAATATTTTTCGTTTCAGTTGTCATAACAAATTAAAGATGTAGGTTTCACATATATATTTTAACTTCCAAAGCATAAACCAAGGTTGTTGGCTATAGCTAGCTATATATATCATGCATATCCATGAGTGTCTAATTAAGCTAGGAAGCTCTAGGGAGGTAGGAATGTATGTATATGACCATATTCAACACTTGTCCAAGTTTACACCACATTTATTGGCACCTAGATTATGAGAGCAAGAAAAATGTGAAGTTTCTTAACTACGAAATGAAAATGTTTTAATAAGTTAGGTATCAACTAAGAGTTCATATTTAAAATAATCTTTGTTATTTGATTTTAATTTCGATTTAATTAAATTTTTTAATTTTTAATTGACTTAAATTATCCTCTAAAAATTTAAGGCATGATTCGAGTTGGTCACTCTATTCATTTCCGTCATCGAAGAGATGACGTGACACGATTGAACAATTTTATTTTATTATTTGTAATCCAAATGATGTCGTTTTATTCCTTCTCATTTTTTTTTCTTAATGTCTAAACCTTCCACCACCCTATATTATCACCATCTTCAATCATATTTTTCCAACCCACCACCCTAATCACCACCCTCTTCCTCCTCACATTTTCCCCTTCTTGTTCTCAGTTGAGACACTATCACTCACTCAACTATAAAGCTGTTTTTCAAATTTCAGAGTCACGATGAAAATCACTATCACATAATGGCCAAGTTATCCAATACCATCTTCAACCATGCATCTCTCTACTATTATTATCACTGTCTCCTCCTTCACAACCGCCTCGGATTTTGACTTTTGTTTTTCTCTCTCCACTAACTTTTTGTCAGGCCCGTCTCTTAAACTCACTTATTCCCCCACTGCCACGTCGACCGCCACAACTTCCCTCCATTCTCTCTTTCCTTGAAATTTGGGTTAGGGCTGATGGGGTCCTCGCAACTCTCCTCTGGTGTTTTCTGTCAGCTTCAACCTTTTTTCTTTTTATGCCCTTTTTTCTCTTTTTTCTTCCACTTCAAACTCCAATTCGATCATTTCTCCCTTAACAAAATAGTTTTTTTTTCGGTTAGCAAGAGATGAAATTGAAACTTTTTTGTTTCAGAGACAATAACAACAAAAACAACAACAATCATGTTAATAATACCTCTGGAATTGTGTTTGTTCTTGAGCGTGAGAAGAGGAACAATAGAAATAGTGAACGACGTAGCATTTTATTTGGTATTGCAGTTATGACTAGGATAATAATTCCTGTGACGAAGGGACTTCTGTTGAATATGCGTTGGGGAGTGAACTTTCCGAAGAATTTTAGGATTGAAGATGTCGTATTTGACAACAAACAAGATTGGGTTAGAGAGGATTGTTGAGCAATTTAGTTATACTTTCGAGAGTTGAGGAGGAGGGTGGTAGTGATGGTGGTGAGGGTGGTGAGATTGAGAAGGTATGATTGAGGGTAGTGGCAACGGGATGGTGGGAGATTCAGACATTGAAGAAGAGGAGAAAGAAAAAGAGGAGGATAAAACGACATTGTTTATTAATTAGGTATAAATATAGTAAAACGACATCATTTAATCGTGTCACATCATTTTTTCGGTGATGAAAAAAGATGGAGGGGCCAATTTGAGTCACGTCTTAAAATTTTATGATACAATTTGGACCAATTGAAAATTAGAGAGTTAAATTGAGTCGAAACTCAAATTTTAGAGATTAATTTGAGTATTAACTCTATAGGCTAATAATGTAATGGTTTTAATTATTATTTTTGTCCATTCACTTTTGCATCAAAGGGCAACAACGATATTCCTCAAAATTATTGACTAAGGGAGGAGACGAAGTGACTCCATTTTCTCACTAAGTGCTGCAAACAGGGTTTAGCAATGTGCATGGATTGGCTACAACCTACTTAATTGTAACAATATCATGAAAGATTTTGGACAAATACATTGACACAATACACAATGAGAACTTGAATTTCCTCTCCAATCATATTTACCAGTAATTTCAGTCTATAATAATCAAGTGTAATAATACTTGCCCTATACGTAAGCTATTTTCTAATTACCATTGTTATATATATACTTTGAAATAAATAAGAAAATGATTATCTTAAAGCAATCGGCCACTCATCACACTAACTTAAAGTAAATGATTATCTTTACATTTAAAATACAAAAAACACCGAATTTAAGAAAAATGAAAGGACCTTAGGAGTTAGGACCCTATCATTTCGCCACATAATTGTAAATAAAATTAACATTTAATTAAATAACCAATATACTCCAAGACCAATAAGAAATAGACAACAAAAAAGTCACATGATATCATTGGTCTCACCAAATTTAGAAAGCGTTTAATCTGCAAGAAGCTTTTTGGAGTCGTGACTATACCCTTATGTCTCCCTCGATCATATCTAACAATCAACCAAATTTTTTTATTATTGACCACGGTAATAAATTAGCTAAAAGGAATGAGGGGTTGTGCTGTGTACATTAGTTAAACGACATACAACAACAAATTAAACGACAACAACTTGTTTTAATTCTAATCTAAATGAAAAGTCTACTAATTATATTTTTTAACAAAAAATTAAACACAACAAAGTGGAGCAGTTAGAAAATACAAAGTTATTAGATAATAAAACAGAAAATTAAATTGTAGTCATCTCCAACATTACCATCAACAACTAAAAAGATCAAAATCAATTCACTCTTTGTAAGTCTTAATCAGCTTGTTGATAACTTTTACAACAGCTACTTCTTGATTCATGAATATCCTGTTATTCCTTTTTCAGTCAAGTATTTCAGATGATAGTATAAAAACTAATCAACCACCTATTGTGTTTATCTTTTTTAGTAAGAATTTCTGTCTAACTCCGAAAGTATTATTTAATTATTTCTGAAACAAACCATAATTTTTTATAAACAAACAATCAAAGACACCATATTTGTCAAATAAAATCATAACCCAAAAATAAATAGTAATCATTCTCAGAATTTTTTTTATACAACACAATCAGTATCATTATTTTGACCAACACTGCCAAGTCTACTAATTATATGAAACAAAATGGTGACATTATTGATGAATGACAAATTTTCATCAATTCCTAGTGTAATGCTTTCCCACAACAAATTAAAGGATAAAGGAAACAAAAAAGCTAATGAGATTGTTTGCCAACATCTGTCACACACATCTAATCTTAAGAAGAAAAAGAGGCAAAACACAACACAACCCCTCATTCCTCTTAGCTAATTGATTACCATAGTCAATAATAATAAAAGAATTTGGTTGATTGTTAGATATGAGGGAGACATAAAGGGCAAGTCTCAAACCCTAAAAGCTTCTTACAGATTAAACGCTTTCTAAATTTGGTGAGACCAATGATATCATACGGACTTCTTGTTGTCGATTTCTTATTGGTCTTGGAGTATATTGCTTATTTAATTAAATCCTTATTAATTATATTTACATAATATGTGCCCAAATTAAAGGGTCCTAACCCCTAAAGTCCTTTCATTTTTCTTCATAATGGGAGAGAATATTGGCACATGCTTATTCATATGTACCTATAGTTTTGGTTCTAGATCAAAGCAACATCGGTGTCAGTGTAGTTTAGTGCGTTTTAGTTCACTATTTTGTCGTTTTTTTATATGCTTCTGTGGAGTGCGGAACATCTATTATTGCACGGATCAATTCACTAAAACCATCAAAATTATTTTTAGGTTTTAATAATTAACCATTCTTACCCACCAATAGGTTAAAATTAATATTAAATACCCATCTCTGAAACTTTTAGATTTTGTGGAAAAGGTTTTCTAGCACGAGTGTAATGCTAAAGAGGGAAAAGAAATAGGTATAAACTTATTTTTTGTGTGGATATAATATATATATTTGTGAGAATTAATTGAGTAAAGTACTTACAACAAGAAAAATGTGTCAAAATTTTGATCCCACATATTTGAAACAATTATATTACGTGTATACTATAATTATCCACCAAAATCAGTCACCAATATAAAATACATGTTAAAATATAAATACATATTAAAAATAAATTAATTTATATATATTTATATATAAATATATTGGTAATTGATTTTAGTGAATGATTTTGATATACGAATAATATTTTTGTATTTTAAAGTCTTTGTTAATGTATAGCAATAACTTTTTTCTATTCACTAAAAATTTAATATAGAATTGAGTTTAATTAGGGAGTTAAAGCTTTTTTTCAACTAATTTATATGTATATCAGTTATTTTAAAATTTATTTTTTATTTTAAATCTTATTTAAACACTAAATTTTAAATTTTAAATTATATATCCTAAACTTTTCAAAAAATGAGAGTTACAAGAATAATTTAAGAATAAAAAGTTAGTTAGCTAGTGTTAACTAATTAAAAATTAACTAGTTTTCAATACTTATTATTATTATTATTATTAGGTTTAATTATTCTGTTGGTCTTTATAGTTTCGCAAAATTTTTAATTAGGTCCTATACTTTTTTATTTCAAATTGAGTTCTTACACCAAATTTTTTTTAATTGAGTCCCTACACTTTTCTTTTCTTTTATTTGGGTCCCTGCACCAAACTTTTTTTTTTAGTTGAGCCCCTATAAAATTAAGACAATTACTACTAAGAAGAACCTAATTGAAAAAAAGAATTAGTGCAGGGACCCAATTAAAAGAAAAAAAAGTATAGAGACCTAATTAAAATTTTCACAAAACTATACGAACCAACAAAATAATTAAACTTTATTATTATTATTTAGTCAAAAGCTAGTTTTTCTTTTAATTTTTAGAGCTTAAGGCCTAGTCAGCTGGAAGCAATATATGTGTATTCATTCCGTCTATCTATAATTTTATATTGAGAAAGTATGAGGAGTTAATGTATGTATTATATAATATATACAACGAAGGTTAAATTGTAATTAAAATTAAATTATAATTAATTAATTAATTTTGAATAGTTTCTAATTTTAAAGTTGAAACAAATTAGAATTGTAATCAGTTACACCAACACACAAACTCTCTCTCTCTCTACGGTCTTACTCTCTCTCTTCCTTTTCAGCAACTAGATATTCATTTCAGTATGTATCTAGATGGTTAATTTATTAAACAAAATGGATAGTCATTCTGCGTATATGATACCACTTATTGATTATATGATTATCTTTACACACAAATGTCAGATGTTATTGTCTACATATAATTGGATGTTCACAATTACTGTACGCGTGGATGGTTGGTTTTGGGTGCGAGAAAGTTCGGGCTTCCGTTCGTGTCCGCCACAATGATTCAACCAGGTCACGGTCGGATGTTCAGTCGCGTTTGGTGCAAAACAGTTCCTTTCTGCGAGAGGTAGGAGTCCAGTTCTGGTCGGAGGAATTGCACGCGGAAACTGAGCTGCAGTTCGGGTCGGAGGAGTTGCGCGCAGAGGCTAGGCTGCAGTCATGGTGGGATGTGCAGCGGTGACAGTGCGAAGGAGTTGCGGCCAGTGAGGGAGGATACTTGCGAAGAAGGGTGGGCAATGCGGGTCTGTCAGGTGCGGATGCAGGTTTCAGTGCACACGGCGGGGGCGTGCGGATTCTGCGAAGCGAACGGGAGGGATTTTGGGAGGAAGGGTAATTGTAAGAGCAAAAGAGTTAATGGAAAAAATTGGAATTATGGGTAAATTGGTGGTATAGGATAAATTGAAACTGAACAGACCATTTGAAATTAGAGTAAATAAGGGTTAATTTGTCTTTTTAATTTATATTAGACCAAATAAACAGCCCATTATAACTATTGTAAAAAGATCTTATTGTCTTCTTAGTAACATTCTTCGTTCTATATTATATTTTGATTTTATTAACCCTACTAGCTATGGCATGCATGTGAAAAGTTTCCTTTTGGCAAGCATCAAGTGATGGTAACAAACAAAATTAAAACAAATTAATCTTTGGAAATTTACTATATATTATCGTCTATTTAGGGCTAAGTCACATAATAATCAATTTTAATTTAAATATTCACCGCATGCAAACAATTAAGTACTGGCAGCAAATTAAAGCAGTGAAACTGGAAAGGCAATATATATATAGGAGGTACAACACATAGAGACAATCCACGAAAATAAATAAATAAATATTTTGAAGGGTTTTTGTACCTTTTTAAGTATGCCAATGATTACATGACTTAGTTGAATTAAAATGATATAATTATCATCAACTTATCATTTATATACCTTAAAAGGATACCTAAACCCCATCAATGAAACACTATATAATCTATCTACATATCTACATATATAAATTATATTTAAGTAAGGCTACATTACCAACAAAATTTATTATTTTTAATTAATAGTTTTATTTTAAATATTAATTAAGTACTACATTTTAAATTTTAAATTTTAATAGAATAAAAATAAAATATTGACCAATATATATTGATAAAAAAAATATTGTTTCCTTAATATTTCTCATTATAATATACAACAAGAAATAATCGGATTGGAACACGATTGTATATATTGATATGGCCAATAGAATTTCATTCAGAACCTTATCGGTTTAAACCTTAGAATAGTTAATTAGGTTTCGATAAGAATGCATTCGATTTTCTTTGGAACACCATGTGCATGCATGTATGATGTATCCGATCCTAGCCCAAAATTAAACTTTGTCTAGTTATAATAATAAGAATGAAGATATTTTATACCTTAAACAATACGCATCATTTTAACCTATGGTATGAGATATCACATGATGCACACAGATGTATATATTGGTGGAAAATTATATATATATATCACACTACTGTTATTTACACCCAAGTGGCAAGACGAAATTTACGTTCAAAAGATAAAGAAGTGTTTGAAAAGATAATATTGTTAGAGATATAATCTTCATGTATTTTTTTTTATCAATTTAATTTTTTTTTAAAAATATTTTATAATATAATATTTGAGTTTTTTTAATTGTCCGATAGATATCTACAATTCGATCCTAAAAGAAAAAGATAAATTACAAGAGTTGGTGGGTGACAAGATTAGTTGGATGCCAAAAACGAAGCGAATGTGATAAAAAAGATTTTACAAGTCAACCCCAGATGAAGATACCTATGTGGTTTAAATAGAATAATTGACAAATTAAATTTTTCAAACAAGTAAGGACGGTGGAACGGGAATTAAAGGCCTTCACGAGATCATTACAAACAGTCTGTCCCAAACTCTGTGTTAAGGATTAAAAGATTCTAAATCTATTACATTACATGCTCTCCTAAAAATTTGTTTTAATTTTTTTTCTCATTTTTAATATTAAAAAAATATTTAAATATAAAAAATAACTCATCAATCTTTTTATTTCACTTTTTGTAAACAAAATTACCATATCCAAAATTAAGAATGAGATTTAAATCTAAAATTTTTAAATAAAAAAAATTATACCATTTGAATTATATAGTTCGTCAACGAATAAAAATTTTCTTATATATTTACTTTGATTCTTTAAACTACGTAATGCTAGTTTTTTAGTTTTTATTAATTATGTTATATTTACATAAAAAATAATTATTAAATTCGTTATATGTATAAAATATATATTAAAATATAAAATATATTTTTAAAAATAAATTAAATAATATATATATATATATATTTAAATACAATGTGATTGATTTAGTAGTTATTTTTTTATATATACATAGCATTTTTGACTCCTTATTCTTGATACTTCTTGAAGTTCGTCTGACTTAATCATTAAAGTAACTTATTTCATGTGGCATAAGTCGTTGTCAACAGAAAATTTCCGTTCATTCAATTCCAAAGAGTATTAACTCTCACTTGAACCAAATTAGAACAATATATTATTAAAAAAAAAAAGCAACATGATTACATGGAGATGATGATTTAAGAAGATAAATTATTGCTCACAAGGGTTTTTCCGAAATTGGAAGAATGATTACGAAATGCATGGTCAACTTTTCTCTGCCTTACGTACACCAAGTTGCATCTCTAATCTTACTAGCCGGGCCGGCAAGGGCAATTCCATCACAAATTCAAATCAAATGCCAAGGAATTTTCATTTTTTGAATTCTAGGTTATCCTTATATATTAATTAGCGCCTTGGTGGTGTCATTAGTCATTGAAATCATGGTCATTAGCCGATTCGGTGGTACTTGCTAGAGTCATTCAAAGTTTTTTTTATTTTTTTGGTCTTATTATTATTAGTTATAATGAAATTTCGCATCACGGGGGGACAATCAAATTAATGAGACGAATATAATTGTTCATTTCAATCGGATTAAGGAAAAGGTATATTGTGTTTTATTTATTTAGGTTTAATTAATTTGTCTAGGACATACATGGGTTGAAATCTTTAAGTAAAGTATTAGAAATTTTATAGTGAAGAGCTTTTTTTTTTTAAATATTGTAATTAAGATGTTAAATATATTAAAAATCTGTAATACTATTTTTAGTTATATTATTGAAAAGCTTAATGAGTGACTTGATAGATAAATCCTATTTATAATTTAACATTCTCATCTTCAAAATAAATTATTATTGTTTCTCATGCATTTTATCTATTGGAATTGACCTATACCTAATTGGACTAATAACCAATAAGACCCAATAAAGCTAATATTAGGTATTGAACAATTAGATAATAATCGGACGGCCCATAGAATTGAAGTAAACACACTTAGTGTTTGTTTTGAGGTATTAAAAGATAGATTATAACTTATTTTAATTAATTAATTTTAATTTTTTTTTGTACAAATTAAATTAGAGTTTTATTTTTATTTAGTCTTTAGTTTTTATTTTATATCAAACATAATACTAAAATTTATTTTAATTTCTGTTTCTTAATTTTTATTTTTCAATCTCAATCTCTCAGTTTCTATCTCCCTTCCAAAAGCTATCTAAATTATATATTCTTTATATATGTACTCTCTAATTTTTAATTAGACCATATAATGATTATGATATAACTTGCTTTGATTAATGATGTCATTTAATTTTTACAATAATTCAAATTGTTAAGTAGTTTCACATTTTTCATGGACCCGTCACCTATTGTTCTCTTCAACAATTCGACCTATATTTTAATTTTCTTATTGCAACTCAAAAAGTTATCCAATAATAACCTGAAGATAAACTCCCAAGAATTATTCCTCTATGGATAAAAGAGGCAAAAAAACATAATAATCTTGATATAGGACCACCGATTGTGTAATGTCTGTGTTGTGGTTGTGGGTATATATATATGGTTTTACTATCATTATGTTATACTTTTATGCATAGGAGGGGGACCATATAGTAATAAAGTAGTAATGCACACCCACGAGTAGCCAAGTTTCCCTTCATCTCTAGGTATACATATACGAGAAATTATTATTACATGTTTATTAAATATTCAGAAAAATTATGCATAATAAGTATAATACATCAACACTTACTATTTAATTTTATGTATTTTTATATAATTGTTTAAATTTTTAGATGAATAGATTCATAATATAGTATGTATGACGTTAAGATTTATTTTTTTTATTTAAAATAGATTTAATTATTCTGTTAGTTTCTATAGTTTCATAAAATTTTCAATTAAGTCTCTATACTTTTTTTCTTTTTAGTTGGGTCATGCACCAAATTTTTTTTTCAATTGAGTCCTTACAATTTTTTTCTTTTTATTTGAGTTCTTACACTATTTTTTTTTAGTTGAGTCCCTATACAATTAAGCTAATTATTATAAAGAAGGACGGCCTAATTGAAAAAAAAAATTGGTGTAAAGACTAAATTAAAAAGAAAAAAAAATATAAAGACCTAATTAAAAATTTTACGAAACTATAAGAACCAACAGAGTAATTAAACCTTTAAAATATTACTTGGTGTTTAATTAAATAATGAAATTTAGTTAAATATTTAATTAATTTTTGTATATATAAATATATATAACAATATTATATGACTAATAAAATTGATTATTTTTTGTTAATACTTAGCTAATATTTATTTTTTTAACAATAAAGTTCAATACAGTAAGTAGAATATAAAGAGAACAGAATAAATAAAAAAATAGAACTAAAAAAAGTCCATCACATTGTTATTTTTAAAATTGTCATCAACCATAAAAAAATTACACTATTTCACTCCTTATAACTCACAAAAAATCTATTAACAATTCATTCTTCCTTCTAAAATATTTTTCTGTCTCTTTCCAATTAAATATTCTAAATGACCTCAAAGAATTATTATTCCTATCTAATTTTTAAAACGTTATTTAATGTGTTTATTAGAATAGATCATAATCTACTCATCTGGAATAACTAAACGCACCATATTTATTAAATAATTTACAGTTTAAAATACAAGTGATGAATATATTCAATATTTTTTTATATAAGACACATATTATTTTTTTGATCAATAAATCCGAATCTATTCAACCTCTCCTTAATATTTACCTTACTAATTAAAACAAACCAAATAAATAATTAAATTTTTGATGAAATCAAACCTCTCCAAATAATTATTGTAAAATTGTAACTTGTTATATTATTAGAAAGATTTTTTGCTAGTAAAACCAGTACAAAGGAGTTGAGTTAGTAAAAAATATACTTACTTTATCAAACTTGTATATAACTATATCTTCTTTGTCTATTGTTAATTTAACTAGTCTTAAGATATCATAAAACTAATTCATTAGTTCCAACTGTTAGTGATATACTTTTTTTTGTTTATTAAAAATTCTATATCCACCATAACTCATTTTAAAATCTACAATTTTGTATGATAGACCATCTTTAGTTTGACGAAACTGAGAAAAATCTTTAAAAATTATCTTTTAACAAATCACATTGCAGCCAATTATTTTTTTATAATCGAATTTTTTTCATCTTTTATATATTTCTATAGACAAGTCATTAATCATTTTGTAATTGACAGATATTTTTTTATAAATTTCTTCTTATAGATAGTATTTAATTAAATAACATCACATTAGACTTTAAATTATTGCAAAAGTATATATTCTTTTTTTTATAATGGACAATTTTCATTTGAAAAATACTACCACCATTTAAACAAAAACATTATATTTCGAATCACTACATCTCTAATTCCCAATCCATCTAATTTTTTTGGAACTTATACTATTTCCTATTTTTTACCATCCTTTTTTATTGAATAAGAATCTTTTATGCAATACAATTAACTTTTCTATAATTATTTTTAACATCTTATACAAGATAAGATAGTATACTAGCAAATTATTCAACACTTTAAAGTAAAATTTTAAATCATAATTTTAATAGTATAAAAATTTGGATAAAAATATTTAAAATGTGTAGAATTCACGGTGAATTAAGTATTATTTATTTATGTTTTTATGCTCTATGCTATTGTCCAAAAATAAATTATTATTTAAAAAAAATAAATTTTAATAAAATAATTTGTTTAGAAAAATTACTTTTCTCTTTACAAATAATTTTAGTTTAATAAAATATACTAAATATAAAAAGACACTAAAAAAATTTAAAAATTAGATTCAAATATGATTTTTTATAGTCAGTTCAGAAAAATAAATTGTTTCTATCTACTAAATTTAGTGATTTTATATTAAATAAAAGTTTTGACAATTTTTTAAGTGAATGCAAAAAGTAAAAGGAACTGGAAAAAAAATTAAAATCAAATTTTCTCAGTTTTGTGTATTTACTGTTTGAATAATTTTTTAATTGTTCTATAAAAAAAATCAGAGAAAATTATGAGTCATTTATTGCTATAAAAAATTACTTTTTATCAAATTGAATTTATCTTCGGAAGACCAAAATATAATTTCTCTCTTTAGAGAGTTATTTTATGAAAAATTAAACTTTTTAAGGGTTAAAAAATAGTCTACTCCCTCTGAATCTATTTCTCTCTATATATAAGATAGCATAAACCCAAAAGCTCATACACCATCAACACTAACCTCTCTTCGTCTTCATTCATTTTGAAACCGTGCAGAGACACAAGATATCTCTATATATATAGAGAGAGAGAGAGAGAGATGGAGAGACAAGGAACAGAAGATATGAAGAAGAAGCAATCAAAATTCAAGAGGATTTGTGTGTTTTGTGGTAGCAGCCCTGGTAACAAAGCTAGTTACAAGGATGCTGCCATTGAACTTGGAAGAGAATTGGTAATAATCATAATAATAAAATGCATCTTCCATTTCTAATCCTTTTTCTCTTTTAAGGAGTTTAATTCTGCTGTTTCTCTGGAACACTACTTGTCTTTACTTTGATTTAATCTTTGTCCTGTTTTAATTTGTTTTCTAATGTTTGTTTTGATTTGATCCTCCAAGTTTATTCCTTTTTACTGTTGTGCTTGCTAGGATTTGTAATTGTACAGTAAAGTGTAATTAACTTCATATGAAGTTGATAGGTAAAAATTATTAGATGATTTAATAGGTTTGATTAAATTATTATCTAATCGTTCTCAATTAACTATACTTGAGTTTTTACCATAGTCAAATTGGATCCTCTGTTTTGGGGTTCTCTCTGTTCCTTGATGCATTATGTCCCATCATTTCTAGTTTGGTTTCTAATTCTCATGAACACATACATACAGAGCATTAATTAGTTCTGTAATATTTGGTTTGTTAATGAATTAATAGGTGTCAAGAGATATTGATCTGGTTTATGGAGGAGGCAGCATTGGTTTGATGGGATTGATTTCTCAGGCTGTTTATGATGGTGGTCGCCATGTAATTGGGTGAGAGAGCATCATCATGATTATTATTCATTCCCATTGGTGCTAGCTAAGCTAATTTAATATGTGATATGATCATATGATATGATATGATATATGATATGACATTTCTCTCTCTATATATAATTGTTCATCTCAGTAACTTGTTTTTTCTCTGCAGAGTTATTCCCAAGACACTTATGCCAAGAGAGGTAATGTTAAGGACTGTTATGGAAGCATATTCATAATTGCAAACACACAGAATTATCTTACACTAATTTTATCTAAGTTCCAATGTCTTGGACTTAATAGTACTATATTAGTAGCCTAATATCTAAGTAATATTTTAAGCATTTCAGATATCCTAATTTTGATCATTGTTCTCAATCAATAAATCACTAAAAATCTACTTAAAATATCTTAATATTAATAAAATATTTTTAAATTTTATTATCAACAAAAATACAAACAGCAGTAACAACAACAAAATCTTATCCCATTAGATGGAATTGGCTACATGAATCAAAAAATATTATTGAGTATTGTCATATATTATATTTATAGAGAGACTATTTATATGTAGATCTTGTTTGACCACCTCATGGATAGTATTCTTAAATCTTTCTCCTTTCACCCATTGTCCATCTTCTATTTCATTCACTCTCCTAACTAAATGTTCTATCGATTTTCTTCTCACATATTCAAATATATTTAAATAATTTAAAAACGTATCAAAATGTTTAATCGTGATTAGAAACCTATTTCATTAAAAAAAATTATAACGTGATTTATTTGTTAACATCAGAATCTCATTTACCACATAAAAAAATTTATTTGTCACATCTTTTTTTCTACTAACGTAAAACGTTTTAGTTCACGAGTTTATATTTTTATCATAATTTTAAATAATTTGTAAGTGTTTTTTTTCGATGATAAAATTTAAGTCTATTTTTGTCAACAACAAAATAATTTAAATATATTTTTTATAATTTATCCTAAAATATATATACCTTAAGACTAATAACTAAAATTATTGAAATATTCACATTTTTAAAATACTTTGAAAATTTTTCAACATTTAAAGTGAATTGCAGCCATACTTTTGTTATCCCAATTTTATCTGAGTCATAACACATTTGTCCTTTTTTTATTCATGTACGTTTCATATAAAGTTAGGAGTATTTTGTTTCATCACATTGTATTCATGTGTATTGTATTTAGCTCACAATTTGGTGCTGTCTTCAAACTTATCCATCAATACACCTGGCAATCTGGGGTCTTTCCCTTCTGCACCATTTTTGTCCTTCCCTCAAATTCCATATATCCCTTTACATTCTTATATCCCATCATTTCTTCTTTTATATACATATATATTCACTCCCACAAATTAATCCCAAAAAAGGGATTATTATTATTATGCTAAATTTTATAAGCAAGCAAGAGTGTATACTGAGTTGGACTAAATTATTTAAAGTAAATAATTCCTTAGATAATTTATACCATTTTTGATGATATTATTTTATGAGTTTAATAATTTTGATGTATTAACAGTATAAAATATTTTACATAATCATATAAAATTATTTATATAATTAATAAAAAGTAATTATTTTTGTTAATATAATATTATGTGATTAAATATACGTATAAAACAATTTTATATTAAAAATGGTATCAAAATTAAATTATTTACTTGATTGCATTGGTTATAAATATTATGGACCGTAAATTTTAAAAGTAGGTGAAATGTAAGGAAGATATGGTTGTCCCAAGGAGTAAGAAGCGGTAAAATGATTACAAATTGAGCCCACAATGCTGCAACAATCATCATTGCATTTATTTAACACCTCTACTATTCCCCTACCTAATGCTACTACTACTACTACTCCATTGACCATGCATTACATGCTCAAAAGCTGTTGATATATTATTATGACATGGTTTTTTCTAATTTGGATTATTATTGATTTGGGGTGCAGCTTACTGGAGAAACAGTGGGGGAAGTGAAGGCAGTAGCAGACATGCATCAAAGGAAAGCAGAGATGGCTAAGCATTCTGATGCCTTTATTGCATTACCTGGTTCGTACAAATTATGTTAACCTCATGCTTCCACTAATCTTCATTTCTTCTCTAACATACTTTTCTATTTAGTCAAATTCAATTCCACATTTTTTTAAAATAGTTTAATTTCAACATAGAAAAAGTATAAAAAGAGATCAAATATATTTTTTATCTTTAAATTTGATTAAAAATTTTAAAAATATCTCTAAATTTTATTTTATTATAATTTTTTTAATCAAATATTATTTTTTAAAAAAATTTAGGACTAATTCAATAATTTTACAAGAACAACTTTTAATATAAGCAAATCAAATTTAGTTGTCATGCATTATTGCTGAATTGGTTTTAAATTTTTAAAAAATTTAACTGTTAAGAATATATTTAATGTAAATAAAAAATTTTAGAGACAAAATTAAAACAAAATAACACTTAGAAATATTTTTTAAATTTTTTATAAACTTAAGAAATAAAAAATTTACTTTACTCATATAAAGAGTTTTAATTATAATCATCTAATTAAGTTTGTATCTATAGATTATTTTTAAGTACTGTAATTAAAAGTTAGTTATTTTGATTGATATACTAAATATAATTAGTTGTTTGTATAAACTTTTATACGATGATTTTGAGAATCAGACTGGATCAATTGCGTGGTTTAACTGAATTAACCAAAAATTGGACATGAGATTAATCCAATTCAGATAAAAAATAAGCTGCCAACAAACTGTTTAAAAAATTAAAAAAATTGATCAAATAATCGATTATTAATTAGTCGAATTAGTATGATATTTTAGCAAAATAATAAAATACAAAAAATTATTTAAAAAATATTTTTATACATAAATATATTATTTTATTATATTCAAATTTCACTCTAATTAAAATTTAGTTGAACTTTTAAATTTTAAACTTGTAACTCTATTGAATCATTTGCGAGTTCCATTTTCATAAATTAGAACTTTGCTTTATACATTGATAATACACGAAAATTCTTAAAAAAATAAAAAATAAAAATGAATTTCACTATGACAATGCGATTATGTAAATTTTGCAATATTATTAACAACAATGCTAGAGAACCAACTCTATATAAGCCAAGAATCAGCCAACTAGTAAACCAAAGGCACTGGTGACTTTAACCGGATGTTGCTACTGATAGGCACACAGATGTTTCTTTTTCTTGTAAATTGGATGGTTTTGGATATGATTTTTATGTTTCATGTGTTACGCATTAATAAAACATAATTAATTATATGGAACAAACTAATGAATGATTAAAGCATCTGTTCCGTGATTCTCTCCTATCACTAGCGTATCTTTCCTCATGTTTTGAACGCGGTCAACAATAATTTAAAAAACAAATTAAATTATAAATTAACAAAACTAATTATAATTAATTATGTTGTTCCATTCTTGACTGATTATTAGTTGGTTCTATATACTTTTCCTATTATTAATGAACATGGACCATTACAATATGAGATAACACATGCTAATATACGAAACAAGAAACAATATAAACACCTATCAAAACTCAAAAGATTCCATCATCTTTAAAAGAGTTTAGTGATGTTGCTTTCTTTTCTTATTATAATTGGGTAGAGTTGCTCTAAAAGGTTAAAAGAGCACAACTATACATTAAGAACATTTTCTATAGCCCTAAGCCCTAGCTAGTAGCTACGTCCATTTATGGCTATGAATAATAGGGTTTTGTATAACATTACTGTTTCCTCAAAGTGATACACGCCACAAGTTTTTTGCACATGTGACGTTTCAGTTTGCAAAACATTTAGCTGTGCTATTAGAAACTTATTAAGTGTCTGAAAATAATTAAATTGATAATATAATAATAATACAATTTCTTCCACGGGTGGAGTCCAGACATGTCTGGGACAAAACCACGTACGTTGTCTCTTACTAGAATTTTGAACTTACGTGATGCACCTTATCAATTTCTACATTACTACATGACAAAAATTCTGAGATGAGGTCAAACTTCATAAAGCAAGTACCAAACTAAATTCTTAATAATATATGTAATGTAATGAATCTTGAGTTACTTAAACGTCATGTGTCGGATTTGAACATAAGGAACGACATATATGTATAGATTTTATAACTAATTTTTCTCATCAAAAGGTGAACTCCAACGAAATTAAAAATTGATTGTTGATTTTCGACCGACAAATAAAAAAAAAAACAAACAAACAAAAACATCGCATTGATAAAGAAGATATTTTATTTCAATCCACATATTATTTTTCTATTCCACATAGCAATAGTCCAATAGCATATGCTTTGGGCACTTGACCCTCCAATGTGCTAAAAAACACTTTGCTTCGTCCTTAGCCAGTTATGAAGTTTAATCCTTACCACATCACTGTCGGTCATATCACAAATTCACTAGATATTCGTTGATATATCTCTGTCCTTTTTTTTTCCTTTTTTGATGTGTGTGGTTTTAATGTTTTAATGTTTTACGAACCTAGTTGGTAGCTTACCCTCAATAGGCCCAAAGAAACAAGTGGCCCATGATCTGTCCCCCTCTAACAGGATCCAAAGTCCAAACCCACTTTGTCTTTTAAGTAAATACCGAGGATTTCAAATCGTACTTTGTGTATGCAGTAATCCATTGGTCAATAGAAAAATACCGTGATCAATAAAAAAAAATTCCACTTGTCATTGTTGTCCCTTTTTGATGTTTTTTAATAATGATGTTATGTAATTATGTTATGTATGTCGTGTTATGTTATGTGCATGAAGGTGGCTATGGCACACTTGAGGAGCTTCTTGAGGTCATAACCTGGGCTCAACTTGGCATCCATGATAAACCGGTAAACATATATTCTATCAAAATTCATGCGTTTATAAACAACTATATATATTTTTTACTTAAAAGTATTCCATGTTAATTAATTATGCATAGAAATTGAGTGAAATGATAATGATGGAAATGTTTTGTGTTTGGAAGGTGGGGTTGCTGAATGTTGATGGATACTACAATTCATTCTTATCATTCATTGACAAAGCTGTGGAGGAAGGGTTCATCAGCCCCAAAGCTCGCCATATAATTGTGTCTGCCCCAACACCAAAAGACCTTGTCAAAAACATGGAGGTACTTAATTAAATAATTACTAACTCCTAATTAATAATTATATTGTTAATAATGACATTTGGTGTTACATTCTTATAGGAATATTTCCCACAACATGAAAGAGTTGCCTCTAAGCTAAGCTGGGAAAGTGGGATCTGATGAGGATGGAAAATTGGTGTAGAGGACAGTTTAGTCACATAGTTATAATATTAAAAAAAAGACTATATATTATTATGGTAGATGACCAGAGTTTCCTGAAAGCCAGAGGATTCTTTGTGCTCTTATATAATATAGTATTTTGTTTTGTTTTGTTTAGTGTAAAAGTACAGGGTTAATTGACTTAATTCTAACAATTAAGGTTAATTAACCAGTACTAGTACTACTCTCTGTTCAATTGTGAAGAAAGTTGGGTATTTTTCAGACCCCAATCAATGTTTTTATTACAAAAATAGAGGCATTGAGCAGATAGAGCTCAGAGAATTTGTGTAGGAATTAGCTTTGTAATATCTCTGTTTTCTCTTTCTCCTATTTCTTCAATTTTTTAGTTTCAATAGATCATAGCTATGGTTGGATTACAAGTAAAACTTACACATAATATTCAAGCCAAATTGGAGTTAATTCAGAAGATAATAAGGAAGAATTATAATTAACATTGTTGATCTTGTGGGTAAATCGGACAAAGCCCAAACATTATACAGCATCTAAGAAGAAACTAAATGGGCTTAACAAATCAAGGAAGAAAAGACAATTCATTACTCCAAAAAAAAAGAGCGACATGGTTGATTGATAGGAATTTAAATCTAATTCTGACAAAAAATTAATTTACATTTAATGTAAGTAAAAAAAAAAAAGAAAACCTAATGCAGTAATGCCAACAATCAATATCACCACTCAGACCAAAAAACAAAAGGAATGTCAACATCACTACCGAATTCTTAAGTACCTAATAAACAGCACTTATTGTCAACATCAAACTCAAGTGTCAATAAATAATAAGCCTAAATGGGGAGTTTAAATTAATGATAAACTCACTTATTTATTTAAATAAGCATTAAAATTTAAATTTTATTTTATATATACAGTAATTTATTAACTAATTTTTTATTCATGAACAACTAAAATAAAAAAGTATACCATTAAATATTAAAAGAAAGGTGCAAGCGCTATTTTATAAGAGGAGTACTAAGAATTAATAAATTTTGTGATTTATAATTATTAATTAGTTATTATTAATATTTTTAATACTATAAAATTATATTAATAGTATTGAATTATTTATTTTTTTATTAATTAAATATTAACCAAATTTTAATAAAAATACTGTTCATAAATAACCAAACTAATAACATAAAGATTATTATTGGGGCTTGGGTAAAATGTGATTGATTGCCAAATTCATCCATAAGTGTGACAAAGTGTTGTTGCTCAAAACCTCCACAGCTTCGGTACTTCCCATCTGCTCACAAAGCGATAATAGTGAATAGGTTGGCATATCAAATGTTATGTCACACATCAAAACTGCATGAAGGAGCCAAAATTAAACAAATATTGCATGACATATATATTATCAATCATGAAGGCCCCCCCATCAACTAAAATTGTTGAGCGTTATTTAAAAAAAAAAACGGTTTTAGTAATTAAAAGATTTAGAGTTGCCATCTCTATGATGCAGGGGAGAGAAATTTAATAATCACTTACTTTGGCCTTATGTATATAACTCATTACCTATATTTCCTAGGTTAACTTTAAGAGTGTATCTATTTTGTACTTTTAGGGCAGGTTAAAATTATAAAATTAAATTTTTTATTAATAATGTTTATTATATGGACATATATTAATTAAACTCTAACTCTAATAGACTAATTAATGATAAAGTGACTAAGATGAACCATTATTCAATGCTAATAAATTTACATTCTTTTAATATCCCAGGAGTCGCTGTTTAAGACCGGAAATTATCGTAATTTTTTCATTCAATTATTCAATGTTAATAAAAGACGTGTCACTTGGGTCGTGATATCATTATTAAAGTAAGAAACTATGAATTCATATAGTAATGAAAATGAATAATATTGACAAATATGTATTAGTGGTTTATTATAATATGAGTTGACCGGTCAGAATCAAATTCATGCAATAACTTTCACACGTGTCAGTTTTCTACGACATGGCACGATGCCATAGGTCATTATTCCTTTTCAAAAGAAAAGTAAAAAAAGTTGAAAAATCAAAGCAGGGGTAGTTTAGTCATATTATAAATTCGTACAATGGAAAATTTGAGTCTCGCCGTGGCAAGAACGGTGCTATTCATATAAAAGCTTCCGCTAGTTCTTCTCTTAAACACGATCGAGAATCGAAGAAGAAGAAGAATGCAAACACGATTTTCACCTGAAATCGATTCTGTAAGTCTCTGCTTATGCGTTCTCTCGTCGTAGCTATAACTTTATTTTTTTTCCCCACCAAATCAATTCTGGTGCTCGCGTTTAGCTTGCGTTTTGTGGAAGCTCTGAAAATTTTCGGTGTTGTGTTGTATTCGTTTTACCGTTTAGGTTTTGAAATGCAGATCAGTGATGCAATGTGGCTGTGAAATCGCACAGTTTGCTTCTCGACGTGGTAATTTTACTTAAAACGCAGCGTTAGTTTCGTTTTTTGCGTCGTTTAGAAGTTCACGATAATAGTGGCAGTTTTTTGTGTTGTTGGAGTATCGGAGCAAGAAATGGTTAATCTGTTACTCGTTAATGCAATAAACAACATGCTACTAACTTTTTTTTATCGCTGTTAAGTTTTTTAACTTCGGAAGTAGTTACTCTCTGGCTCTCTGTATCTCTAACATGTTATCACTAATATGCAAATTTTTATTACATTTTTATTGTGTATAAGTCGCATGATATGCATCCACTGTTGTCTTCACTCAGATGGAAGGATAGATAGTTGTATGCATGCATATAACTAAAATGCGCACTGATTCCGGCGACTATGCTGTTTGTGGCTCATGCGGGGATCACTCTTTTTGTTTTTGAAGGATCATATGTTTGCTTCATAGTCTGTATAATTACCTCTCTCAGGTGAAAATATCTTGAATTGATTAACAGAGACAATAAGTGGATGAGAATCATGCATCGCAAGTAAGAACACGTTTTTTTCGTACTCGTTTTTCGGTGTTCACTAAGCCAAAAATGCTGAAATTAGTTTATTATTTCTGCTGCAGTGTAGTTAAAAGATCAAATGAGGGTTCCAGGATTATTGCCACAGCAACTATGGGAGTTGCTGTTGGATTTTTTATTGGTATTTCACTTTCATCCTTGCATTTGACTAAGGTAATATTTGTAACTGTTATTATTTTTTCTTTGCATCAGACATGTGTAATCCTTTTTTATTTTCCTTTTTTCCATCTTCTCTTTTTTTTCCCCTTTTTTTCTTTCTTGTTTTTCTCCTGTTATATTATGCAGATTAGCTTACTTTCAAATGTGGAGAATTCTTTTGAAGTAGGATCTTCTGGAAATGTAAATCCTGAAGCCTTAGGGTCAGTTAGTTTATTTAAGGTAAGTTCTATGCTTATTCTTTAGATACTTGTATAGGAATGCACTTATATTATCTGAAACATAAATGGCTGCAAGTTTGTCTATTACTTAATTTTATTTTTTCACAAATGCTACTTCTACAGATATATGTTCCATCAAACCCTCGCGGAGCAGAATTACTACCCCCAGGAATTATTGTATCAGAATCTGATTTGTATTTGCGCAGACTATGGGGCGATCCAAGTGAGGTATGATATGAAGCAGTTATTTGCTATGCATGAAATTATCTGTGGTAGTTATTGATTCTCTTAGTATTATAAATGTCAGAATTCAATCCCCTCCCCCCTCCCCTCTCTCTCTCTCTTTCTCTGTCTCCCTCTTACACACACACATGTGCATTTGTTGTCTATGGGTGGTGAACAGAGAGCCATGCCGACTTGTTTAGCAATTTTTCCTTCACTTAATCTATGTTGCAAATGATATAGGAAAACAAAATCAAAATTATTTCCCCCTGGTGCATGCTTAGAATGCCCATATGGGTGGTGTAGATGTAGACTTATCTCAATTCTGTCAAGAAGTAACTCCTATGAATCATATGAATGAGATTATTACGTGTGAGTGTATGAGGAGGTTTGCTTGAATATGTTGGTTAGCTTATACAGATAGTGCTTACATATTAATACATCTGTTTCCCTAGTATCCTATTCACTAAGCTTGCAATGAAACACCAAATTCTGCAGGATCTGGAGAAAAAACCAAAGTATTTGGTGACATTTACTGTTGGTTATGATCAGAGGCATAATATCAATGCTGCAGTCAATAAGGTTACAGAGATGGACTGTGCTTATTTATGTGAATTTATTTACCCTTTTATACTTTATTCAAATGTACTTACCATCAAATTGTTTTGTAGTTTTCTGATGATTTTGCAATTTTGCTCTTTCATTATGATGGTCGGACTAGTGAATGGGATCAGTATGAGTGGTCAAAGAATGCAATCCATGTTAGTGTAATGAAACAAACAAAATGGTATATACTTTCCATTTTTCCTATTGTTTTTATTTAAATTAATCTGTAAGCCTTTTATAACACACACAAAGACACACAGATATATATATATATATATATATAGAGAGAGAGAGAGAGAGAGAGAGAGAGAGAGAGATTATTATTCATTGACTCCTTGAGTTCATATTAGTTGCTTCTTTCTTGATGTATTGTAGGTGGTATGCTAAAAGGTTTTTGCATCCTGATATAGTATCAGCTTTTGAATATATTTTTATCTGGGATGAAGATCTTGGAGTGGAACACTTCAACCCAGACGAGTATTCCATCTTTTCAATCTGCTCAAATTTGACATTATATGCAATTTTCCCTCTTGTTAATTAGATGCATCTATTCACCTAGGTTTATCAACATAATTAAAAAACATGGTTTGGAGATCTCTCAACCTGGTCTTGAGCCCAATAACGGATTGACATGGGAGATGACAAAAAGGAGAGGGGATAGTGAAGTTCACATGTATTATTCCTTTATCCTTTCTGTTTTCTACCTTTAACCACTTATGTAATGAGGTGCTTCATTGTGACTTTCAATTATGTTCTTAACACGTTTAATTATGTATTGGTGAATAGGGTTACTGAAGAGAAACCAGGTTGGTGTAGCGATCCACATTTGCCTCCTTGTGCTGCGTATGTTCTCTCTTTCTCCTTGGTTGAAAGTTAATTCTTATATTGTAATTGCATTGTCATGTTCTTTTTCTACTTAGACGTTATCATTTATTTTGTTCTTTTAGATTTGTGGAAATTATGGCTCCTGTCTTTTCTCGGGAAGCATGGCGATGTGTTTGGCATATGATTCAGGTATTTATTTATTTTATTTCTTATCACATATTTTACTTTTGGTAATTTCTTTTGCATAAAATATGTTGGTTATAGCTAACGAATAGGTGATTTTTTGTTTTTCCCATGCATGCAAACCAATATTACCCTGATGAACTTCCCAACTATGTTTACTTGTAGAATGACCTAGTGCACGGATGGGGATTGGATTTTTCTCTCAGAAGATGTGTAGAGGTAAGCAGATTCCATTATCTATTTATTTTTACGCGTTCCTAATGCTAGGACTTTGAAACCATGCGTATTTACATATTGTTAGTGGGTTTGAGCTTGGGCTTTGACTCCAGTACTTGACCTAATTATTGAGAGTAGTATTGAATTAGGAATGATATAGAGTGAGTGAGCAAGTCAGCGAGCCTTCTTAGCCTACAGTTTTTTTGCTTCTTAAAAGAGCTTTTGATTTCTTTCGTGTTAACCAATATAATATTTGAAGGGTTTATATTATGTGGAGACCTGTATATCTTGTGCTAAATATGAGGTTACATCTCATGGCTAGAATGAAATTACTCCAGTATGGTATGCTCTAATCGAACCTAGTTTGTACGGTTTCTGTAGCCTGCGCATGAAAAAATTGGTGTAGTTGATTCACAATGGATTGTTCATCAAGTAATTCCTTCTCTCGGACTACAGGTTAGTCATCATCCAGTAGCTTAATTTTTCTGAGAAAGAGAATTTTCAAGAAATAATTTTTCTGAGATGTGAATGAATAACTTTTCAGGGAGAGGCTGACAATGGACAAGAACCATGGGATGCGGTATGTGATGTGTGAATTTCACGCGTTCACTCTAATCAAACAGTCGTTTGCATTCACATCTTCCATTTCATGTTACCTTATCTTTTAGGTCTTATTAGAGCAACAACCAGATGCATATGTATATTTTGCTGTTTGCCAAACAGATGATATGAACATTACGAGCCATAGTTTGATTCTTTTGGTGTGATGACCTTTTCAGGTGAGAACGAGATGTAGAAATGAATGGGCTGAGTTTCAAGCTCGCATGAATGATGCTGATAAGTCGTATATTGAAGGACTCAACAACTATCGAAAAGGTTAACGAATGAACCTATGCCGCAGCCCCTCCTCTGCCTTCCCACTGTACATGTTTTACTATTACGTACACGTAGGATTTTCTTGTGTATTATTGGTTTGTTTTCCCAGTCCCCACGTGCTAGGTGTATTTTCTGAGCTTGTGTTCTTTAATATGATAATATCCTTGCATTTTTGACACGCATCTCTACTCTAGTTACAAAAAGTAAAAGAAAGGTAAGCACGATTCAGCATTTTCCCCGAGTATACAAATTGTAGGTTCTAGTAATGGTAAAGGGCTAAAGTAGTTGCGACAAGAGAGGGTATCCTCTTTTCACTGATAGCTTAGGTTTGAGGCACTCGTTGTTCTGTGATTTTGATGGGAATTGGAATGGTGAACGGTCTTTGACGAACAGAAAACAATTGTCGGAAATTTTCAGTTGTTACTAACTAGTGTTTGGAGAGACAGATTTTGAATCTTATCCAACGATAGGAGTCGTCAAAGATATGAGCTGTGAATATGAATGATTATGAGCATGGCATGATTCTTTAATAAGATATTCTTAAACTTATTTATTCTGAGGAAAATGATACGCACCTAAAAAAGATGGTAAAAGGACAACTATAAATCATAGATAGACGACGAATGAGAAATCATGAAAGACGTTTGAATCGAAAGACAAGAGATCGTGAAAAACTGAGGAAAAGACTTTTTTCCTTTTCCAAACAATGATTTTCTGCCTGCCATTGTCGAGGGAGAGAGAGGGAATCGTGTTGCCTTACCAAAAGTAGGTGGAGATTGCAGTTAAAAGTTGGTACCTTATATTATTATTATTATTATTATTATTATTATTATTATTATTATTATTATTATTATTCTCATAAAGTTACGCATAGTGGAAATTTTAAAAAAAGAAAGATTGAATGCAATGATTTATATGATGCTCATATGCGATGAAATCCAGACAGTTTAGAAACATGCATCCAAGGAAATTGAAGAAGAAATAAGAAAAACACTGTTTTATTCTATTTTATTTTATTAAATCCTCTTTTGTAATTAGCTAATTAGGAGTGAGGTCGAAGTCTGTTGGAATGGAGTTGGAGAGTGTTGCTTGAAATGACAAACACCTCACTTAATAAAACGAAACGTTGGTTTCATTTACCTTCCTGACTTGTGAGTCAAGAGTTGTTTAGTATTTTGTTTCATGAAAACCCTTAATATGTGGCACTGGGACACAATGTAGCAACTAATTGGACCAAAAATGCCCTTTTGATTTTAACATCTCATCGGTCGATTCTCGCTCTGTGCTCTTTTTTGCTGCTTTGGACCAAAGAATAAAAACCGTGACATAACATTCTTGTGAATACACCAAGGGCATTTTAGTAATTTAAAATAAATGAATGTCACAAATCGTGGTTTTTTTCTTTATTAAGGGGAACATGTTTGTAATGCAATGTGTTGACTATATTGCTTCAAATTGCCGTTAAACTCCCGCCAGCACCAAGAAGCTAACGGCGTTAATTAGGCACCAACCGAACCATCCAAATTAAATAAAGCCACAAAAAATGTGCATAAGCATTCCCATACAAGCTTGTACCCTCCAATTTCTCTTTGTATCTTAGAATAAATCTATAATAGAGCTCTCTCATCTTAACCTTACAACTTGAGTGGCTTATTGGAGTTGTGGAAGCCCTTTACGAACACATTCTATAATCATTTCTACATTTCCTAAGTTAAGGTATGTAATGTATATTGTGAAAATAACTATATATATAAGAACATTTTCTTTTTCCTTCTCTTATTGTGATGATCACTTTCAGGGATCATATTACAACATATAATAGCTCCTAGGTCGATCTCAATCTATATTGTTTAATCCTCTTAATCAAATACTATATAAGGTACGTGCTAGTGAACTATGATTTACTGACCATAGAGTAAAAGGACACATTCTTCTTGATGACTTAAGTGTCCAATAGTATATAATAGGTATTTGAAGTTAATACTTTTGTGGATTTCATTTCTTTTTCATCATATTGGATAGATTATGTTATGTACTAAGTCCTGAACTAAGAATCATGGAAATTTTATTGGTAGAAAAAGATGGGAGAGATGTCAAGCTTCCAATTGGGTGTTATTGGTGCACTATTTCTCTCAGTGGCTTCCTCTGTCTCCATTGTCATATGCAACAAAGCCTTGATGAGCAATCTTGGCTTCCGTTTCGGTGATTTTCATTATCTTTTTCTGTCTTGATAATATATAAATAGTTAATAAATATCATGTGTATATTTAATGTGTACAATGACATAATGTCTAAGTAGATAAAAAATTGAGATTTTAAGTAAAATTAAAAGAAAAAATTGACCTAGTAGTAGTAGAAATATCATAGACTGAAATGCCTCATTCAAAATCGTAATATCAAAATATTTTAAGAGTTAAATCAAAATTCTAAATATTATAAGACATCTTATGAGATACTAAAACTACTCATTTGATTAATTTTTTCAATTTGTGACAGCCACAACACTTACTAGTTGGCATTTGATGGTGACATTTTGCACCCTTCATGTGGCTCAACGCTTGAATCTATTTGTGAGCAAATCCATTGACATGAAGACGGTCATGCTCTTTGGCATTCTAAATGGCATCTCCATTGGATTTCTCAATTTGAGCCTTGGCTTCAATTCCATTGGATTCTACCAGGTTAATTAATTTAATTATCTCAATGTATTAATTAATACCATAAGTCAATCATAATATTAAATTAAAGTTCATAAACACTAAAAAGATGATAATGTGTTGCAGATGACAAAACTGGCAATAATACCATTCACAGTGCTACTAGAAACTGTTTTCCTAAAGAAACAGTTCAGGTACTAAATATTAATAGTAACAAAATAATTGAATTTGGAAATTAAAGGGTAATTAATGTTTAATTTACTTACTGCAAAACCTTATGATAACATTATGCAGCCAGAAAATAAAGTTCTCTCTATTCCTATTACTTGTTGGAGTTGGCATTGCTTCTATCACAGACCTTCAGCTCAATTTTGTTGGATCCATTCTTTCCCTTCTAGCAATCATAACTACATGTGTTGGACAAATTGTATCCTTCAATGCTCTCACTCTTATTTTTTTTTTTCTAGAACATAATTGTAATTATTATTGTTATTGATTAATTACTATGATATTTAAGTTGGACCCTTAACTTTGTGCTTAATTTAGCTTACAAACACAATACAGAAGAAGCTGAATGTATCTTCCACACAGTTGCTATACCAATCTGCTCCATTCCAAGCAGCAATTCTTTTTGTTTCAGGCCCTGTAGTGGATCAGCTCCTCACCAAGCAAAATGTCTTTGCATACAAATATTCTCCTATAGTATTGGTAATTATTAAATCCAATTGTTTTTAAGATGTGCAATTCGATATTCTAAAATGATCTGTTAACTTTTTTACTAGAGACAAAAAAATAGCATCAACTTCTTATTTAGCATTTATTAATTGTAGCGATAATTAATAAATGCTAAACAAAGTAAATTTAGGTTGTTTTAGCTGATTTTTTTGTTGTCTTTCAAACATTATTGATAGATAGATATAATATAGCTAGAATTTTAATATGAAAGTGTGACTTATATATTCTTAGGTGAATTTACTTTGTTAACAAAATTTCAGGCATTCATTGTGCTATCATGCTTGATAGCGGTTTCTGTGAACTTCAGCACATTCCTAGTTATTGGAAAAACATCTCCTGTAACGTACCAAGTTCTTGGCCACCTCAAGACTTGTCTTGTTTTAGGATTTGGCTACACATTGCTCCATGATCCATTCACTGGAAGGAACATCATTGGAATACTTGTTGCCATTTTTGGTATGGGATTGTACTCTTATTTCTGCACTGAAGAGAACAAAAAGAAACAATCAGGAGATCTTCCATTATCCTCTCAGGTACTTGTTATCATCTTCATATGATACGGCGTTTGGTAATTGTTTTATGCCACAAAATACAAAGATACTGAGATAATAAAAAAAACATAACGTTTTTTATTTTTATTGACAAAAACTTTGATAAATTTTATCTTGAGTTTTGTTTTTTTTTTACAAATTGCATCTTGGGCTATTAGAAATCTTTTTGCATGTTTATGAAATTTTGTTGGCTCTTTCTTCTTGTCATACTGTATAATATCTAGAAGTTTATGACAATTTATTTTTTCTTTTTCTTTTTTTTAATTAATTATTTTTCACAGGTTAAGGACAAAGATAACACACCCCTTTTGGTTGGGAAAAACAATACTGGTCATCAAGAAGAGGAAAATCATCATGAGGCTAAGAAATTAAACAAAGAGTCATCTATTTAAAAAAGAATTTGGCTCTGTGTCATTTAAGATTTCTTATTGTATCTTGGGGTTCTTTCAATATATAGGGCTCTTTAATATTCAGTGTAAATCAAATTTTGTTTAATAAGTTTTCTGTAACTTTAAGTCAGTGCATTATTTCCTTCAATTGCCAGCAATGTGTATGTTAAACTACAGGAAATATAGCCTACTTGAAATTGTATTCCTTTTTTCTTTTCTATAAAACTTCCATTCTTTTTAATAATATTACTCAAAAAATGTTACCAATTACCACTTTTGGTTTCTGCTTTCTAGTCACTTTTATCTTTGGTTGTTTGTTTGTTCCTTCATTTGCTTTCAACCTTGCCTCCTCCACCTCCACCTATTTTCTTTGGAAGCCAACACTATAATAATAATTCAACAAATTTTAAGGTTAATTTTATAGGCTAACTTTTTTTACATATTGAAATTTTTATGTAAAATATAAGAATATTTGATTATTTTAATATTTTAATATTTTAATATTTGATTATTTTAATATTTTACGCTACTATAGTAATAGCACAACTCATTACTGACATATTGTAAAAAAAAAAAATAATGCAATTATGTAAAGAAAAAATACCACTGACATTTTGTAATTTCTTTTTTTGGTTAAGATAAAATATTATTAATATTTTATAAAAACACACAACAATATATAACACACTATTTGAGTTAACTTTGAAAAATTCACTCCATTGGTCCAATATAAAAAAAAAGTTATAATTTTATAAGGGTATGCTGAAGAATTTCTTTTATTTTTATTGTAATAAATGAGAATTTAGATTTATTATTAATTTGTTAGCAATTTTTGGTGACTGTAATTTAGCTGTAATAAATATAATCATTCATTTTTTTGTTTTTTAAAATCTTATTTTAGTCAACTTATTTTCTTTTTTTTTTTATTTAACTTATTCATATTTGGCCCAAAGCATAAGCCAAACTCAAAAGTAGAGAAAGTCCAAATTACGGTCATCCACAATCGACCTCTTCACATGTCGGACAAAGTGCTACAAAGCAACACCCTTTATTCCTAACGGAGTTATAAGTAACACTTAATATCTCTCTCAACTTTTAGAAGAAAGTTTCCAATACCACTGGCACTCTTTAAGTATATTTAAGTCCAATACACTTAAAATCTGCTAAGACCTTTGTTTATTTAGACATTGGAGTATTTTACAGGTGCCATCCCCGTCTCTTCACAAACAACTTATATCACCCCATCTCTTCACAAACAACTCGGGGTGTGTTGAAACACGTTGGAGAGGATAAAAGTGAGTTTAAGTGCTTTGAACGTTGTTTTTTGATGTTTAACAACTTTTTTTCTGTAGACGCCAACGTAATTTTGTATCCCAAAAGCTCGTTTACTGGAAGCAAGAAATTATAGCTTCTATGTTTAGGTTTGTTGCCAATTATTATTGATTTTTTCATAATTTTTTCTAAATAAAAAATACTGAAAATATTAAAATAATTATTCTAATTTTTGTACACTATTTATTATTTTAATTTTTATAATATGTATTATTGTTCCTATTAGAAATGATAAATTAAATAAAAAATTAATTATAAATAATAATAAAAATATAACTTGTAAAAAATTAGAATTTAAAATAATAATAAAAATAAAATTATTAAAAATATTTAAAAAAAGTACTAAAATATGTTATTTTATATATTATTTTTAATTTAATAAATAAATATTAATTTTTACTATAAAAAATACTTAAAAAATTGTCAACTTTTATATATTATTTTTTATTTCATAAATAAATATTAATTTTATTATAATAATAAAAAAATTATAATATACTAAAATAGAGTACTATAAAAAATGCTATATAAAAAATACTAAAAAAATAAAAAATTAAATATATTTAAAAAATAATATTATAATTTAATATTATATTTTTTTAATAATTAGTTAATTATTTATCTAAAAGTGATTTTAACTAATATTATCCAAACAATATTTATTTTATCAAAATCAATTTTAATAAAAATTACCAAACATAAATCATGTTGGCACAAACTCACTTCTATCCAAAATCAATTCTACAAAATCACTTTCATTCAAACTCTAGTTTGACCAACATGAATCTGTCGTCCGCTTGACGCCGATTAAGTCACACACACTCAGACGACGGGCCGCTTGACGCCGATTAAGTCAGAAACCATATCACTGAGAGTTTAGACCTTGAGTTCAGGCCCAAATACGATTCAGATTCAGTTTCAGATAACTTTTTTCCTATTTATATATATAAAGAAAAAAGTGCAGTTGGTTCGATCCAACCTATTCTTGAAATAAACAACTCGCATACACTCCCTTTCCAAAAAAAACCAATACACCGAGCACTACACTTAGATTTATTGGATTTGTTGCTAAAATATCGGTATTAAACCCGAAACTTCCGGTGGATGGCCAGTAACTCAAACAAAGGAAAGAATCGGTTACATTTTTCATATGATCTCATCTCCTCTTCTATTATGGATAGACTAATTTTCTTTCTATGATTCCGAATTTGTTTTATTTAGAATTTTTTTAATAATATTTATATATTAATGTTAGTGGTCGATCAATTGGATTACAAAATTTTCCATAAAAATCATATTTTTTAGCTAGTTTTTTTTTCAATTGCAAAATCTTTCGAAACATAACTGATTTCATTGATTAAAAGTTGAAGGCCTAACCTCATACATTCATTCTTGGATTTATCATTACAAAACGAAATTCTAAACTAATTCTACAATTCTAAAATCTAAACAATAAAAATCTGTTTTTTTTTTTGGGGTTGCCCAACAATCTTAACTATCTAACGTTAGAACTTTTTTTTTGTTTTGGTCAGAATCCTTTTTGAATTCCATCTTAGAAATGGAATTTTAATGGGCCCCCTGGATCAGCCCACCAAGATCTAAATAATTATTGATCCTGATTTTTAAAGATTTATTTTTTGCAGCTAAGACCTAACTCAAGTAGTAAATTTATGCTTTTTAATATGTTATATTTGGATTTGAATATTAGTGACAAAACAAACTTATTTCTCAAATCAAAAAGAAAAAAGGTATTTTCAAAATTAAGTTAGGTTGGTTTAATAATTAATTTACTAATTTATTTAAACAAATGTCAGAAAATTTGAATTTTGTGTGATGTATATAGTAATTTATTAGACAAAAGAATATCGCAAATAACCGGAAAAAAAAGGAGTTTTTTCCAGACATTATAATGTAGGGGAAAAATTCACATGTTGTCTCGTGTTTGGGACCTCCGAATTTTTTTTTCACACAAACAATTGTATTGGAGGTTATAATGGAGTTCCTCTGTTCCCCAAATAAATAAATAAATAACAATCGGAGTTCCACCGCTTTCCAAAAGAATTTCAATTATCAATGGTTGAATATAATAAGTTAATAACGGGTGCTTTATTGAATTTTATTCGTGTGGGTTAGTTAGAATAATTTGATTGATGAATGCTCACAGAATATTTTTGTTCTATTAGATTAAGTAGATTATTTGTCACTAAATTATTTGTGATCAACACTAATTCTGCGTGATTGAGAATAAATTGAGTACCAAGTTATCATTTTCCAGCTTACATGGATTATTTTGAAACAAAAACTAGCTATCAAGTTTTATTGAATAGTTAAACATTTAAAATATGTCAAGATTATCTTATCTTTTTTTAAAACTCTATCAGAAAAGCTATTCAAGTTTTAAATAGGCGTTTCTACGATTTTTGAATTAATAAAGTGTATTATTCCAGAAGACGTTTCATTGATTTTCAAATGTAATATAAGTTGACATTTATGATTTAATACATAAAATTTTGATCCGCAATTAAATCATATTTTCAAATTAAAATATAGTGTCTTGGTGCTAGTTATCTTCTTTTATTTGCTTAATTTTTTCTTTGTAGGTAGACCAACTAACCTTCCAATATTAAGTTATATATGCTCCATATATAATATAATATATAATTATATAAATTACAAGGTGTTCATGTTGTGGTAAGTTGGACTTAAGGTATAGTTCGTTCTGTTTAAGGACTGAGTTCTCTTTTGTCTGAAATAGAAGATGTATACGTCGATTTTAAGAGAAACAGTAGCGGTGGTTGGCAGATATTTGTAAAGACACTATAACGCTTAAGTTAGTAAGAATAGAAGATGAGTACAATGTTACTCAGAGTGATTAGCGTACTTTTTACATAGTTGGGGTTCGGTATTTATAGAATGTTACATCTTCAGAAAAATTAAGATATTTCTTGATCTTTCGACCATCATTTGAGTTTGTTTCTGAGTAGGTCGTTATCTGCGAAATTCTTTCTAGTTGAAGATAAGCCAAGTTTGGTCCGATTTATAAGCATAGTTGGACCTAGTTATAACCACCGGATCATAACCCCAAGTTTAACTTGTGGTATTTTTCAATACGACGGATTGAGCTTATAAGTTTTTGTAGTATTATAAATCGAAATGGTGATAGTAAATATAGCTTGGAATAGTAATTGTATTCATAATTTAGAATAGTATTTGTAATAGTAGTAGTCTCCAAGTTAAACTTGTTGTATGTTGAAAAATAATAGTCATGCTTAGGAATAGCTTTAGGTGAATAGTAAAGTAAAAGAAATTATTAGAAATAATGGTTAAATGGTGAGGAAAAGCCCCCGAATTTAATTTAATGGCATGAGAATAAAATATTTTTTTAAAAAGGTGTTGGTATATATCTGTTTGCTTTTTCCGATTTATAGATGCAAATTTGATTGAAATTATGCTGATGTATAAGTGTTGAGTTGTTTGGATTGAATCCGACTTATAATTGTCGATTGATTTGAGTACATGAAATGAGTAATTAATTGGGAAGAAATAAATGAAATAAAAAAAGATAATATTTAATATAGGTATTAAAAGAGGTGATAGAGGTAATTATAACTTGCAATTATTTTTTCGGTTACCAAGGTTATAATGATCGGTTTGTGGTTTTTATGAAAGTGGAATTTGAATGAATGATTATGATGGAATCTGAAAGCAAAGAGTATGTAATCATGATCATTGATCGCTTAACTGTGGTAAAGGATGGATAGAACATGGGTTAGGGCTTCTTTGTAAAAGGACACATATAGTATGTGAAATGATTTGGTGTTATTGTTTAAGTCGTGTGATTGAGGATGGAGAATAGAAGTTAGCCTATTTTATTGTTCTTGCCTTGTTTTCTTCTATAGCATGTGTGAGCTTTATGTAGTAGCCTCTGGATTGAAAAATGGGATGGTAAAAGAAAATGATAAAGAGAAAAAAAAAAGAGATAACGAGGATATCATAGTTGAGGAGGAGTTCATATGGGATATGAATGATCCGTTTGGTTGGGTGTCTAAGCTAGTGAAGAAGCGTGTGTTAGTGTTTGATGATGATGATAGTGTGGTTCAGCTAGGGACAACTCGTTGGATTAAGAAATGCATGGATATAAAGATTGAATTTTTGCCATGCATAGCGTTTGATCGTGTGTTTCATTGACGAGAGAGTTTTGAGTTTTTCTTCATGTATTCATGTGTCTTAGTTGGATTGAATGCGGAATTTTTTTTTTGAGTTTAAACATGATGTGCTTACTCAGTTGAAGTGTGCCCCGTCTCAACTACACCCAAATGCATGGGTGTTTGTTTGGAGATTTTGAGATTTTGATGGAGTTTTTGGAAGTAGAACCTTCATTGGAGGTGTTTTTTGTTCTGTTTCATTCGATAGGAGTGAAAAGATAGGTTTGGATAACTCTTAGTGGGAACCCTGATCGAGCAATGTTTTGTGCCTTTAAATCCTCTTTTAAAGGATTCAAGAAAATTTTTTTAAAGGTTAGGTCACCGAAGGATAACTTTTCCTTTTATGTAGATGAAATGTTGATTGAGAGATTTTCGTTATACTGGGATCCACGACCAAGACAGATCTTAGGAATGGGTTATATGGATAGTGAGGAAGGGATGATTGTGGATTTTCTGGTTGAGGGAGTGTCTTCTCATAAATTGTTATCGGTGGTTGAACTATTGGGATACGAATTTGATAGAGAGGCTTTAGCTTATTATATAAGTAATTTTGTATTTGTATAGTGCTGATATGGTATGAATATTTCTGTTAAACGTTTGTGTTTCGTATTTGTAGGTGAGAAAGTCCCAAAAATTACTCCGGACAGTTTGTGTGCCTTTTTCAAGGCAAGAAATTCAGAAAGAGAAGGGTCAGCTAGCACTATTAGGGTTGAAGGTGGTACCGAGGTGGAGCAATCGTGGAAAAAGTGATTAGCGTTAAAAAAGGAAAATTGGTGTTGGAGGTAGTAAGCAAGATATGATAGATCTTGTGGAGGGAGTGGACAATTGGTGAAAAAGCCCACGTTGAAGGAGGTTGAGTCCTTTATTGCTAATCAGAAAGAGTTGCATACCTTCAAAGGAGTTGAGGATACGAGCTCTCTTTAGAGTTACCATTATCCATTTGCCAGGTTGTCTAAGGAGTATGCACAAGCTCCTTCTGATGTGGATTTTATAAGTGGTATTGGTGATGTGGTGTTGGATCAGTACTTGCAGGTATATAAATAGTTTGATCGTATTTGTGTGATTGAAAAGTGAATTTGCTAATTTAGTTTTTGTTGTGATGTAGGTCATAGGGGCTCGACTTATGTGCATAGGTCAAACCTGTGAGTTGAAATATAGAAGTGTTGCAGTGGATAGAGAGGAGTTAAACAAATTTGTTCAAGATAGAATTGAAAATGAAAGAGAATTGCTGAATGCTCGAAAGGAGCTTATCTTGAAAGATGAGGAGTTAAAGAGCATGAAGGATAAAGTCGGACTTCTGGAAGGAAAAGAAAAACTCTTTGAAACCAAAAGAATCGAATTGGAGGTTAGAATTATTAAACTAACCTTGGAAAAGAAAAATGCAGAAAAGGGAAAAGATAGCTATTGCTTTGAAATGTTGGATGAAGGATTTGACAGAGTCTCTAAATAGGCCAAGTTTATTGCACCAACAATTGATTTTTCTATGATAGGCCCATGTAAGGTGATTCGCAATGGGAGACTGGTTGATGATGATATAGAGCAGAAGAGTCAGGATGATAATATGGCCACCCCTTAATAGTTTGAAAAGATTGGAATTGTATGTTTTATTTGAACAATGTTTGTAGGTTTATGTTTGGATTTGGTTTTATTGATAACTGTTTGTGTTTTTGATGAATTGGTACCCAACATTGTCGGGTGAACTCGTTTGCTTTATATATGTGATGCTTTTGCTTCGATATGTCTATAGATTCACTGCAGATGATGCCTGAGTATTGTGAGATTGTTGTTTTGATTTGTAGGTTGATAGAGGTAGCGTGATTTGCATGATAATTGTTCTATATGCCAGTTGATGCTTTGGAATAGTTTGATCAAAAAATTATTTTTGACTAGTAAGGAGTAGAAATATTGATGAGAAAAAGAGGTAAATGTTGACCTTGTTTGGCAAATGTCTATAAGTAATTATACAAGATAGGTTAAGTGGTATGTGTTGTTTTTGAATTTGTAAGATTGGACAAGTATGACTATTAGTAATTGATAAGGGTCGTTGTTAATAAGTCAAATAAGTAGTGTTGGTTGCTGCCAAGTTATTTGGCAAATCGGCAGACTAATGTAATAGGTTGGTTTGGAATTGGGCGTAGCTAGATGATGCCGATATGCATGGGAGTTTGTGGTTTGTTTGAAATTATTCTGACTCATAGGTGTTAGGTTATTTTGAAATGATTCCAACTTATATATGTCAGCTTGTTTGAAATGATAGATAATTAGTAGCTTATGCCTTTGAAAACTGAAGTATAACTTGGTTTTGACTAGTTAATTAAGTCACTTTTTTGCGGTTTGAATATTTGTTGATAATCGATCATCACTGAATCAGTAGATGTATTTAGATATTTGTCTAAATTTGTTAGGATGCATGTTTGTAGATAGAATCTGAAATGGTTTATTAGATAATAGAGGAGTAAGAGTCACAATTTGCTTAAAAGACGAATTGTAATTTGTAAGAACCGCATCTAATCAACCGGTTAATTAAGTTATTATAATGCCCAAATTATATTCTGAAAAGTTAGAGAGAGAATTTGAGGATCTAAAGGTGATTTTTGGACTCAGTAGGTCTTTTTGAGTCAGAAAATGTGTTTTCTGCAAAAAATTGTGAAAAACTGTGAACCGGCGGTTAAATCGGTTCAAGTCTGCCCGGTGCTGTACGAGAGATAGTGGAGACAGTAAAAAACCTAAGAAAAATATTAGAAATAGAAAACCAGGCGTTAATTTTAAAGGTTTGTCCCGAAGTTTTGTCAAACGAGCTAAAAATGCTAACGGGTTGGACCGGGCCCAAGCCCAACATATATAAGATTCATTTAATGAACCAATCAACACCAACCACACTCAAACACACACACCCAGCTAAAAGAGAAGGGGAAGAATAGAACTCTTGAGCACTATTCATCATCACCTTCTCAAGCTCATATCTTGAGCTACAGATCTCCGATCGCCGCACCGTTTACGGCTATGCGTTCTTTGTGGAGAGCTTTACAAAACCCATATAAAAAACTGGTAAGGAAAGCTCGAATCCCTCTCAGTTCTTCTCCTCAAATTTTCGAAAATTCTAGGATTTTGGTTAAGTGAAATTTTTGTGATTTTGGATGTTTAAGTTCACTGTAATCCTTGCTTAGCATTGGATTTTGGCTACCAAAACTGTTGAACAAGATAAGAGACTTTGAACTCTTATGAGATTTTGATTTATGTTGAGCCATAGGTTGATTTGTGGTGATTTATATGTATATAGCTTGATTATTGTGAGTTTGGAGCTTGTTGGTGCTTGTTGGAGTTGCATTGGTGGTTGGGTTGTGGTTGAAAGCTCATTTGGTGCTCAATTTGAGTTTTAGACATTTTGAGAATCGGTCAAGGTATGGTTTCAGTTTTCTCTATGTAGTATATAATATTCATGGACACTTAGGCTAGTGACCCATAGGATAGGTTTGGATTTTGAATGGTTGATGAGTTGTTGAATATTGTTATATGATGATTTATGATGAATTGATGATTATTGAGTTTGATTTTGATGATTGGTAATGATATGATGAGGAGGAATAATTTGTGAAGTTGAGAAGTGAATTGTATTGATAAATGTGATATTGATGTTGGTGAATTGGTAATGTAGTTGGAAAAATATTAATGAGGTTTGATTATAATGTGACATATTGGTGTTGAGGTTGAGGATGAGGAAAGGTGAAGGAAAATATGGTAAGCATGGTGTAATATGATATAGAGTGTTGATTTTGATGAGAATTGGAGTTTGGAATGGTTTGGTTTGGTTTTGATTGTGTTTTACAAAGGAATTGAGGAAATTATGATTTTGGGTAAAAGTTGATTTTTGGTTAACTTCGTCTGATCATAATTTTTGCCTTGGTTTTCAAAATTGGTTGAAATTTATTTAGAATTAAAGTTCATTGAAAATTCTTTAAATTGATATAAAGTTTGCAAAATTTGGTATTTTGTAGAGGAAGTTATGATCATTCAAAGTTGGTGTTGAAAATCTGCAATTCTGCAAAGTTGCAGAATTTTGTGATTTCTGGTGTGTGCGCACGCACAGCCATGTGCACACGCACACCTCTGCGAAAATTTCAATTTGTGCGCACGCACAAACCTGTGCATCCACACACGCAGATGCAGGCCGTCTTCTTGCAGCGCTAGCACAACTTGTGCGCGCACACACCAATGAAAAATTGCAACCTGTGCATACGCACAGCCCTGTGCGCATGCACACGTTAGGAAGGCCAGTCTGTTGGGGGCGTTGGCACAGGTTGTGCGAGTGAACATGCATTATGAATTTTGACACCTGTGCGTACGCACACTCCTATATGTATGCACACGTCTTAAAACTCTCCCGAGCGTGCGCGCGCACACCCCTATGCGTACGCACACGCTCACGCCCTGTTTCTCAAATTTTCCTTTGTTTTCAACTATTCTACCTTCCCAACATGATTGTAAGCTTCTATAACACCATTTTAGGACTCTTTGGCTTAGTTTTGGATATTTAAAACATGGGAAAGATTTTAAGGGTTTTAAATGAGATTATTTGGGAAAAATTAGAAAATAGAGGCCTATGTACAGTTGATATAGGGTTTTAAGAGCACTCACTAGGCACTAACGGCTGTGATGCTTCCATGTGCAGTTGCTATATTCATATCATGGTAACCTCATAGTTTTTTAGTTAGCACAGTAGGCGTGTTATGATTTGTAACCCCCCCTTGTGAACACGTTACTTGATTTGGTTATTCTTGTTCATTTGGTGTTATAACTTTTGTTGGCCTTAAAGATTCATGGTTTGCTTTTGTAATGATGAATCTGATTTATAAAGAACAGGTAGAGTATTCTAGCTTATAACCATGTCTTGTGCTGGGTAACTCCTGGCATTGCTTACAAGTTAATATTTTGGCTTCTAGTATACATAAACAAAATTTACCCGCATTATATGTTGCTGGAGTTAATGTCATGATTTTTTTCCTGCATCATGTCACTATGAATTTAAGATGGCTAGGAAAGGCCGGTTTACCAAAAAGGCTAAATCAGGACCAGCATGCCAGCAGTCTCAAAAGGCACCGGCTCCGGCTCCGTCTCCGACTTCGGCTCTGCACCAAGATGAATCTGAAATTCCCCAAGCAAGCTATGGTGGTGTCCATACAACTGTACGCCCGTTCCGTCCACCACGCAGTGAACCAAGGCCTGCTCCACAGACGCGCACTTATAGCAGTCAAAACTCGGAGCTGGGATCCGACCAATTGGATACCAATGCTCATGAAGTGGATTCTATTGACCAAGAAGTTGACGACCGCTCTGTTGCTTCTAGAGCTCAGAGTCGCAAAGGACGGAAGACCACAGAGTATTAGACGGTTAAGACCATTGGTAACTTTCTATTAGATTTACCGTCGATAATTTACTCTTTAGCATGTGTTACTTTAGATTTCTTCGTGCAAACGGTCTACAACGGAGACATATATAAAGGTTTATAATTGCCTTGTAGATTCCGATGGCACAATTAAGGCGGCTAACATCAGTGTGAGGGAGGCTATGGAACGGCCCAATGGTAGAAGGATCGTGCTTAGGTTCAACAATGAAAAGCAGCCAGTTAGAGACGAAGCTGGCCTGTTGAGTGGCGTTCTTGGCATGCTTGGATCTGGCTACGGTAAATTCCCTATCTGCGAGGAAAGTTGGCGTCACGTTACCACTAAGAAAAAAGTTTATTTCGAATGTGTCAAGGTAAGAGTTTATATCCGATCTAAGTTACATCTGCTTATTCATGATTAGAATTGATTATTTTAGGAATAGTAATTTATTCTTAAATTAAAAGTAACTTAAATACAACACAAAGTGTTTGTATATAAAGTGTTCATGAATACACCGATTTTATTCACAAACTTCTGTGTACTCTTAATATATGAGTTTACATTTTTTCTTTTAATTTGTTGGCCTTTGGATTTCTGTTAGTAGCAATATACAATTTTCAATCCCTTTGTGCGTTTTTTTAATCAATATTATATTTGAGTCAATAGACATCTTTTACTCCATTTTTTTGGGTTCTGGTCGGTTGGTGCAGCTTCTTCGATTTATTCTTTATTGCTAAAAGATGTTTTTGTAATGGATGGCTACCTTTTACCTGCTACTTGACCAGCGAGTATTACAGCAAATAATTTTAACGAATCGGGTTACTTATGCAGCAAATCTTTGAGTTTGATGAAGATAGTGACGGAGTTATAAAAAAAATATTTTGAAAAGTATGGGGAAGTCCTGGAAAGATACAAGGCTAAGGTTGTATGATGATTACTACGAGCCAACACTGTCTACTGAAGAAAATATCGAGAACCGTCCGCCAGGAATTGATCGAGATCATTGGCGATGGTACCTTGATTATCGCGCCAAACCTGAGACGAAGGTAAAAATAGTATTTATATTGGTATAATATAGTACAATCCCCTTTGCATTGTGTCTTTTTTAAAACAGCTTCTAACAACCGTTTATCTCTTATGGACCAATAGGAGAAGTGCAAGAAAAATGCATTAAATCGATCAAAACAGCTGTATACAACACTGGCGGTTCAAAAAGCCTGGCTCGGCAGAGGGAAGAAGAGGTAGTGTACTTTTTTATTCACTCTTCAGTATTGTACTACTCTGCATAATCTCCATTTAATTTTTTATTCTCCCTGATTGCGTGGTCTTCGGTGATGGATTAAACTTTCTTATTTCAGTCAGAACAAGAAGGAAGGATAGTCAGTAGAGGAGAGCTGTGGATCAAGGTTCACAAAAGAAGGGATGGCTCTTATATTAATGATGAGGCGAGAGAAATTGGTGTAAGTACAACTTAGTATGATTAGTCATTACATTTATGATATATAATGCATCCATAGTTCATTGCTGCTTCTTAGTTGCCTATTCCTTGTGTGCTGAGCTGAAAATAGGTTGTGGGTTTCTTTTCATTCAATGTTTACAAATAAGTTTTTGGGTCCAACGCTTATACCATGAAGTAAACTTGGTTTAGGAGAATTTATATATGTAACAGCTCTAATTCTTTGTTTCAAAATATATATGTAACACATGCTGTAACTAGTATTGAATTATTTCTCTGCCCATTTTATTTATTTATGTATTAATACATTTATTTAAATGAGCGATATTCTGAGAGCGTGTAATATGCATAAGTTTAGTAATAGAGAGAGAACAGTAGAAGGTTGGAATCTAAGTTTAGTAATAGAGGAAAAACAGTATAAGTCTTGGAATCCAGGGAGATCTGAATAGTGAAATCTATAGCGTACTTGGGTGTCTTGTGGTTCCTCAAATTGATTTTGTAACAAAACTGGAATCCAATCCATTCAAAAATATTCCCTGCTCTCACTTCAGATGTATATCCCTATGCATGCTTATGCTTATCGTGTGCCTCAAATATATTGTCTCATTTTAAGTTTTAATTAAGTTGAATGTACTTGAATCGGATCTATATTGTTGTTTTATGTCTGTAGGAAAGACTTCTGGAGATTGAGCAAGAAGATGAGTCTTCTAGAGTCTTGTCTCAAAATGATTCCCTTGCTCAGGTTTTTGGAAGAGAGAAACCGGGTAGAGTGCGTGGAGTGGGTCTTGGACCGACTCCTAGTCAACTCTTTGGTACAAATTTGCGGCCATCAGTAAACCGAGTCCTAGAAGAGGAGACGCAAAGGAAGCTGAATGAACTACAGACAGAACTGGAAGCTGAGAAGTTGAAAAGGAAGGCGATGGAAGATGAAGCAGCAGCAGACAAGAAAAGGATAAAGGTAATGGAGAGTGCTTTGATTTATCTTTTTCAACGGCAGGGTAAGGAGCTGCCACCAGAGATTGCTGCAGGGATGTGTTAAGTGGTTTTGATGCAGTAGAAAATAGTAGTTTAGGATTGAAATTGTTTTGGATGGATGCATACTTTTTTTGAAGTAGACTACGCAACTCTTAGCAAGAGATTTATTTTTTTGATATTTTGATAAATACATTTTGGTTTTTGGATATTTTTCTGGTTTTGTCACATGTTTAGATTATATCCGTCAATACAGTCAATCCTAAAATAATTAGAAATCCAGGGAACCAAATTTATTATAATATTTAAGTAAATTTTACGTGATTTCATAAATAAAAACCCAAATTTTGCGTTTTTTTTTTATTTTTTTCTTAACTTGGCGGCGGTTCTTAAAACGCCAGAAAGACTAAAAAAATATGGCACTTGTATGGTGGATTGCGGCGGTTGGCAACCGCCTATAAACATGGAGACAAACCGGACCTATACTGCGGCGGTTGTACGATAGCCGCAAAATACATTCAAATTAGAGGAAACTGAATTGATTCGCGGCGGTTTTTAAACCGCTGATAAACAGAGTAGTGAATCGTTGAACGTTAATTTTGCGGCGGTTATTTTAACAGATGCCGCAAAATACGTATTTAGCGGCGGTTATACCAGCGGTTGCTGGAAACCGCCGCTGAACTCAGTCCCCGCGCTCATAACCAGGGCGGTCACCATAGCCGCCGGAAAACTATTTTGCGGCAGTTTAAAACCGCCGCTAAAAGGGAAAAAAGCGCCGCTAACCTCCGCCTGTGCTGTAGTGTGTTTCTGGCGTTCTGAGGATGGTTCGATGGTATGTGATGAATGGTTGATGTATGAGATGAGAATGGATGAACTGTTAGTTCGGAATGAAAATGTGAATTGACAGTGGTTGAGATGAGTCAAGAACTCGAATGTGTGATGAGGAATTACTGATGTATTAAACTGTTTTCTGAAAAACCACTGTACTACTGTTTTATATTGAGATTATGAGATGCTATGCGCCGGGTAGGGACGGCGGTTGGATCCCACCTGTCGAGGTAGCAGCAGCGGCGTAAGGGCGGTGGTTCATCCCGCTTGCGTTGAGATGTGAGGTCCGTGGCAAGAGTATCCCGCTCGCATCCCTTCGGATCAATGGAGCGTGCAGGCGCAAAATCCTGGACAGTGATCCGAGCACTATATCTCGGGGTTCCCATATGATGATTCCGAAGGGTGACATCTCCATGGAGATGTGTCGGGTTGGCAGTTGAATCGACAATGTGATATCACAGTCAGTTGGACAGGCATTCATCATGTGCATTTTCTATCTGTTTGTTTGCTTTGCCGACTTGCAATTGTATGCCTAATTGAATAACATGCCTATTTTCTTACTTGATCTATTTGCCTTATATGCTTTTACTTGTGATTTACTTGCATTGTAATTATTTGTGATTTCTACTAGATTGAGGAGGTTCGGAAGGCGGTGGCGATGGGATTGCATGGAGGATTGGTTGGTGAAGGTTGTGGGACAGCGGTGTTTGGTTAAAATAGAAATCCTTTAAGTTAGATTACCCATTTCATATGTTGGGGTTTTAAGTTATGTTAAGGTTTTATATAATTATGCTTATTTGTTTTATAATACCTTGAGTTTGAATTCTTGTGATGGGTATGGAGTCTAGGATTGCCTTTAGCGTCCCGGGGTTTTATATCCTACATCACTGGGCACTGTTACCATACTAAGAACCTCCAGTTCTCATACCATATTTCTGTTGTGTTTTTCAGATGCAGGTCGCAATCCACCTCGGTGAGTTGGTTGGTTGGTGACAGAAGCGGAGGATCCGGATACTTCTTTTTTAGTCTTTTGATTTATTTTGTATATGTCTCTCACTTTTGTATTTTGTTTTGCCTAGAGGCTTCTATTTGAGAGAACAAAATTTGTATAAGCTGTTTTTACTATCTGGTTTCATGTATGGTCTGTATATGGCTAGCCGGCTAAAACTCCGCGAGCCGTGGCTAGTTTCTTATGATATTATATACTTATCTTTTATTATCTTATACCTGTTTCTTGTGTCTTAAGTTAGAAGCTTCGTTATTACAATTTGGGCTTTTCAAAGCCTGTTTTTGTGCTATATCCTTCATCGTGCTTCTAGAATATATTATTTCTTATATATATATATATATATATATATATATATATATATATATGTATGAGCTTAGAGATGTCGTAATCTTTTATTAACCTTTGCTTTACGGCGTGAGGTAAAACTTAGGCTAATTAGGGTGTTACATAATTTGGTAAGGAGAACTGAGCTTGAATATTGGATCAGGGTATCTATTTGATAAGTTTGAGTAGTTTGACTTAGTATTGACTAATTTGTAATTTGTTTTTAGGATTTTACCATTTAGATTGTAGGTCCATTCTGGTACTAAAAAAATTAGTTGCAGATAATTTGGTAACATGAGCATTTTTTTATAAGGAAATATATCTCAGTTAGAGATCTGGTGAGCTGAATGTATGTGATTTTGAAGATTCGTGGTAGAGTGATTTATTTTGATCGTGTATGAGATAACTTATAGATCAATCAGAAATAGTGATAAATGAATTTTAATAGAAAAGATTGAAAGTAAAAGAATAAAGATTATTAATAAAAGAAGCAAACATTACCGTATTTCGACTTATGAGCTTATCTGTAATGCATCTTTAGGCTAGTCTTATACATTAATTTTGGAGTTGAGCTATGTTAGAAGGTGTAAATTGTCCAAGTTGTAGTTCGTATGGCAGTACTGTTGCTGGAGTTGTTTTGATGAGATGGTCTATAGCACTGTCTGACTTTTTTTTGGTCGGCATGATTGTATTATCCTGTATATAAAACTCAGTGCAGAAATGTATGGTAGAAGCAATAGTATCAGATATACTTAAAGAGGGTCAATCGAAAATAAAATACAGACTAAATATTTTACAACAAAATATAGCATGTCCGATGTTAGTATATGAAATAGTAAGATATATAAAAGTGAAGCAGTTCAAGTATATAGAGTAGTGTATATCTTATAAGAGGTCATGTCGTATTAAAAATTAAAATAAAAGAATTATATAAGCAAGTTACGTTATGCGTACGCATTGTATTACCGTAGTATAATGCCTTATTTATTTGATTTGTTGCGGCTATTCGTCTTTTGATTGTTTTTTGAATTAATTTCGAATTTTCCTTTTAGTACAGAGAATTGCGAACACATGTTTTGAATTTGTCGGTTAAAACTAAAGCTAAATCCCGTTATTCCAAGAACAAATAATTGGAGAGAATGAAGACAAAGAATTGTGAATAAAATAGAATGGACTAACGCCGAGCAATCAAAAGGCGATTGAAAAGCAAAATAGTAATTATAGCAATAACAATGTAAATGACAATGAGAGAAATTCATTGTAAATTGGCTTAGATAGTTTGAATCATATATAATTCTTTGACTTTTAGTTATACATCAGAAATAATAAAATTAATTTATTTAATCAAATGTTTGCATAATTGTACTAATTCAAAGTTTTTAATGAAAACATGAGAACCAAAAATGCTTTATATGTAGTTAGAATTGTGTCCCATTAGATAATATTACTAGAGCATTTGGCAAAATTTATTTTCTTTGTTGATGTATTTAGAGTGACTATTACTATGGTCATTATTCTCGAGGTGTGGTCATAACCATTGTCATTGTTACTAGAGTTTTTTTGGTCCTCCTCATCATCTTGTTTGTTTTGGTTCAAAAATTTGATTAACCTTTGAATTTCTGCTTTCAGTGATTCCTTGATCACTAATAGTTTGGCTATAGTAGAGAGTTGAGGAGGTTAATTATTTTGCTTTTTCTGTCATTGATTAAAACTGGTAAAAGAGAGTAGATAATTAGACAAAAAAAAAAGATGATAGTAGGATTAAGTAAACTCAATCCCACAATAAACACCAAATATTTTTGTTGTAATAAGTCAGATTTGAGGTATAATTCATCTGGTTTTAAAATTAATTTTTTTTATCTGAAATAAAAAATATATACATCGACTTTAAGAAAAACGACGAAGACAATCATCTACAAAAATATTCCGACGTTCAAATTACGTTCTTCATTGTAATATTGACTCCATTTGTTCAAACTTAACGCCACGAGTTATTACCTTCACTAGCATCCTCCATCCTTCAATTCCATCCAAACCTAACCCAGTTAATTTTGTACTAATAATATATATAATATAATGAAATGCATTTTGACCAATACACCAATATAATTGGTAAGAGCCTAAGAGGAGAAGTATTATTATAAGTTTCGCATCTCATATAATTAATCTCTTGGTTTATAATTAAATATCAAGCAGTTATAATCTCTTAGTATATAATTAAATATCAGCCAGTCTATTTTTTTAATTGGTTTTTTAATTGGTATTTAGTTATTATATGTTTGCATTAGTAGTCATCTCTCACCATTTTATCTTTAATTTTTAGAGTGAGTTAAACCCTCTAATAAAAAAAATAACACCATATTTATATAATTTTAGTATTATTTTTAAAAATTTAGCTAACATATATTCTAACAACACACGATAAAATTATTATTAATAAAATTTTTAAATTTTTTAAAATAAATATAAAATAAATATATTAAAAATTTAAATTTTTAAATTTTTATTTTTTTAATTTATAATCTTAACACTTGTCTTTATAATATAAGATAGCTAAATCTTATTTTTTGATTAAATGTTACTTTCAGGTACTCTTTAATTTTATCATTATTTTATAATAATTAAATTGAGTGTTATTAGTGTGGTAGTTCTATCCGCCACCAAAAGACCAAGAGAAATAATTAAAACCTTTTTTAGCCTCTTTCCAACAAGTTGCAACGATCAAGGCTCTTGAATTGGTCTAAGCCCCCTTTAAAATTAATCAGTTCCGATAAATTAATTTCATCACGACATAAAATTAACGATAGATTTTATAAAGCATTTTGTTCTGAACATACACTATGAGAAGACAAAGGAAACCATAAGAAGAAAAATAAAAGTTTGAAAGTGGGGAATATAATAATAGTTCACCGAATTGCATAGGTTAGACCATTATTTCTCTTTGAATAGTAGTACTATACATAAAAACTTCCATAAGTCTGAGGTATTATCCCTAATTGGGAATCAAAATTGGCGAATACATGATTTATTTGAACAGAAATTCTTGGGAGTTAGTAAATTTCAATATTTTGGTGGATATTTGGTCTGTATAAATGTGAAATTTTTTTAAAAAATAAATTATTACGGACCGTCGAGTTCAGTCCCACCAGTTGACAGGTCGGAGCATCGTCCCTGACCCAAACCTAAACTATCCCCCGCAACAGGGACATGCCAGGTCGGTTCTTAACATCCGACCCGGGGCACGCCCGACTTACCCTCCATGCGGCCCATATCACCATTCGGGTCGGTAACCTCGGGGCAGCACCCTAAGTCCCGACCCAAAGTCCAGAACGACTTGCCCTTCCCACGTGGAATGGGACAGCTCACAAGCTCCTTGACTAGTGGGCTAGGTCATCCATGAGCCCGCTCAGCACAGTATATAAAGGGAGAGCTCAGCTCTCCCCCCGAGGTATGTCACATTCTTATCTAATTCGGCCATCACTTCGTACGGACGCTAACTAGACCATCGCAGTGTCTTTGCAGGTGGCCACCCCCTCATCACATCACCTCCGAAGTCTCCAACTTGCCATCCGCACTTCCTTCAGTTCCAGGTCGACTCAGGGTCTCGATCGCTCTCTCCCATCAACGCCCGACCTTTCAAGCACCCGAGATCGTCAGGTAACGAACATTGGCGCCGTCTGTGGGGACCCTAGAGTAGACATGGAGCGACTCCCCACGTCGGAGGAGCTTCGCGAAAGAGGAGGGGCCCGCCTGAGTAGGGCGAGTTTGACGGGCCGAGCCGCCGAGCACCCACGGTCCTCCGTTCAGCCTAACCAGATCTACACCAAGACCCCTGAAAGACGCCCTTTTGGGGGGACGAGAGCCGATAGCGCCAACATCATGCATGAACTTAGACACAGGGTACAAAATCTTAAACGGGAGCTGGCTGCGAGGAGCCAATCTCACGGAGATGTCAGCCATTCCCGCGGCGACGCTAGCCGATCTCGCACTCGCACCCGCTCCCCCTCCCGAAGACCCTGAAGCCGAGAAAGAAGCCCAACAAAGCACGACGAGGCAACAAGAGAGGGAAGCAGAAACAGCAGCAGTGCAAAAGAGCAAGAAGACGTAGAAGAAGGAAAATGGAGTTATTAGGGGGTTACATAGCAAAAAGGGAAAAAAAAGCGTAACCGCCGAGGAAAAGCGCCAAAAGGCAGGGGCATATTCGCCATTTCACTCAAATTTAATACCTGGCGCAGAAGCCAATAAGGCAGCATCGAGGAACGAGATGACCACGCGTGAGAAACACGAAACGCCACCAACGAACTCCCGTCTCGGCGAGTAGGACAAACGCGCCCAGCCCCGAGCACCAAAACTCAAAGCTGGCGCTAGGGGTGCACATGGGGTCGGGTGAAGCCGGATTCGTCGTGACCCGAACCCAACCCTAAATAATGACCGGGTATATTTATGAGACCCTAGACCCGATGAAATCGTGTTACTTTCGGGCCACACTTAAGCCGGGTCTAGACCCGGTGAAGCCCGGGTCTTGATCAACTTTATCACGACATCACAAAAAATTAGATTCTACATTTTTGGAACCTCTAAATTTTGGAAAATAATTATTCCATAATATTGCAACATTCACATAATAATAATTTAGAATCTGTTCATATCCTGGGTCGAACTGTCCGACCCGGGATGTTCGACGGATAAAGCGACCGATTTCTTCTAGTCGGGACAACCCGACCTCTTTTCAAAGAGCTCGGCCAAGACGACAGGAAAGCCCAAATAAGGGCCCAAGTAGAGGAACACGCCCCAAATCTTAAGGCAGCCCAAGCCTACAGAGAGAAGGGCGGTTCCCTGGAAGATAAGATGACCTCACTCAAAAGATAAGATAAGATAAGATAACTAACTTATCTTATCCAAAAAGGTCACTCTACGCCATTATAAATACACTGGAGCACCCAGGTATAACTCATACTCTGATTATACTCAATACATGCTTAATACCCTTGTTAACTTAAGCATCGGAGTCCCTTGCAGGTACCCCGACACTTCGGTGACAGAGGATCAGCAGCACCATCAGTCCAACAAGTCGGACGTACCAGCTCCAGCTGTCATCCACCTGCCGGACACACCAGCTACGACCAGTATGGAAGATCTCGTCCGAGATCGACCTCCAGTTTCAGGTAACCCTCGAAACATTGGCGCCGTTGCCGGGGAACCTGGAAGTCATCCCATCACCATGGCGGATGACCATGACAACGACTACGATTGAGATCTAGAGGATAGAACGCCGCACAAAAACGCGGACACTACACCAAACGATACTACTCAACTTAACAACAAAAAGGATTCTCCAAACATAGTTGCAATGGAGGCTCTTCAAGACCGTTTAAAACAACTGAAAGAAGAAGCCCAACATCAACGAGAGGCTGAGAAAATACCTACAAAGGGAGATAAAGCGACGCCGGGAATTGGAGGACAAACTCCTAAAACTCGAAGCCGATCTCAAGGCCAAAGCTAATCGATCCTCTCATGAGGATAGCTCCTGTGATGAGCGGATAATTTGTATACTTTTTGGCATTGTTTTTAGTATGTTTTTGATATGATATAGTTAGTTTTTGGTATATTTTTATTAGTTTTTAGTTAAAATTCACTTTTCTGGACTTTACTATGAGTTTGTGTGTTTTTCTGTGATTTCAGGTATTTTCTGGCTGAAATTGAGGGACCTGAGCAAAAATCTGATTTTGAGACCAAAAAGGACTGCAGATGCTGTTGGATTCTGACCTCCCTGCACTCGAAGTGGATTTTCTGGAGCTACAGAAGCCCAATTGGCGCGCTCTCAACGGCTTTGGAAAGTAGACATCCTGGGCTTTCCAGCAATATATGATAGTCCATACTTTGCCCAAGATTTGATGGCCCAAACCGGCGTTCAAAGTCACCTCAGGAAATCCCAGCGTTAAACGCTGGAACTGGCACCCAAATGGGAGTTAAACGCCCAAACTGGCACTAAAGCTGGCGTTTAACTCCAAGAAGAGTCTCTGCACGAAATTTGCTTCATTGCTCAGCCCAAGCACACACCAAGTGGGCCCGGAAGTGGATTTTTATGTCATTTACTCATTTCTGTACACCTTAGGTTACTAGTTTTCTATAAGTAGGACCTTTGACTATTGTATTAGAAATCTTTGGATCTTTATATCTTTTGATCACTTTAGATCTTAGATCATTGGGAGGCTGGCCATTCGGCCATGCCTAGACCTTATGCTTATGTATTTTCAACGGTGGAGCTTCTACACACCATAGATTAAGGTGTGGAGCTCTGCTGTACCTCGAGTATTAATGCAATTACTATTGTTCTTCCATTCAATTCCGCTTGTTCTTTATCCAAGATATCACTTGTTCTTCAACTTGATGAAGGTGATGATTGACGCCCATCACCATTCTCACCCATGAACAAAGTGACTGACAACCACTCTTGTTCTACAAGCATTTGAGGCTTGGTGAATATCTCTTGGATTCCTGATTGCACGATGCATGGTTGATCGCCTGACAACCGAGTGCTCGCCTGACAAACGAGCCAACCATTCCGTGAGATCAGAGTCTTCGTGGTATAGGCGAGAATTGATGGCAGCATTCAAGAGAATCCGGAAGGTCTAACCTTGTCTGTGGTATTCTGAGTAGGATTCAATGACTGAATGACTGTGACGTGCTTCAAACCTGTAACCTACCGGGCGTTAGTGACAGACGCAAAAGAATCACTGGATTCTATTCCGGTAGGGGAGGGAACCACACCGGTGATTGGCAGCACTGTGACAGAGTGTGTGCATTAGCTTTCACTGCGAGGATGGGAGGTAGCTGCTGACAACAGTGAAACCCTACACGAGCTTGCCATGGAAAGGAGTAAGAAGAATTGGATGAAGACTGTAGGAAAGCAGAGAGACGGAAGGGAAGGCATCTTCATACGCTTATCTGAAGTTCCTACCAATGAATTACATAAGTATCACTATCTTTATCTTTTATGTTATTTTCGTTCATCACCATATACATTTGAGTTTGCCTGACTAAGATTTACAAGATGACCATAGCTTGCTTCAATACTAACAATCTCCGTGGGATCGACCCTTACTCGCGTAAGGTTTATTACTTGGACGACCCAGTGCACTTGCTGGTTAGTTGTGCGAAGTTGTGTAATGCCATGGTATTGAACTACCAAGTTTTTGGGGTTCATGACCGGGGATTATGAGAGTTGTGAAAAAGTATTGTTCACAATTTCGCGCACCAAGTTTTTGGCGCCGTTGCCGGGGATTGTTCAAGTTTTGAGCAAGCTTTTGGTAACATCAGTGCCAAGATCCGGCAACAACATCAAGTTTTTGGTGTTATTGCCCGGGATTGTTTAGGCTGGACAACTGACGGTTCATCTTGTTGCTTAGATTAGGTATTTTTTTTCAGAGTTCTTAAGAATGAATTCTAGTGTTTCAAGGTGATGTTCTTATCATCACCAAAGCTGATTGATCTTCATCAATTTAGCTCTTGAATGCAATGTCCTGCTGAAGCTTGGCCGGCCATGTCTAATTTCTTTAGACTAAAGCTTTAGACTAACATTGCATGATTCCTGGAATTCTCATTAAGAATTTTGATACCTTTATTTTCTTTTTCTACATAATTTTCGAAAAATCCAAAAAAAATTATAAAATCATAAAATCCAAAAATATTTCTTTTTTGAGTCTAGAGTCTCATCTTAAGTTTAGTGTCAATTGCATGTTTCTGTTCTTATTGCATTCATGCATGTGTCCTCATTGATCTTCAAGTTGTTCTTGATGATTTCCTTGTTCTGATCTTTGAATTCTATTGACTTGAGTGTTTTGTGTGTCTCATATGCATTTTCGTTTTGTTAGTGTCAGTAGTATACAAACTGCTAAGTTTGGTGTCTTGCATGCATTGTCATTTGATTCTTGTTGCATTTTGGTTTGTCCTTATTATTAAAAATCCAAAAATATTTTTAATTTGTGTCTTTTCAAGTCAATAATACAGAGAATTGAAGATTCAGAACATACAGCAGAGGAATTGCACAGAAAAAGCTGGGCGTTCAAAACGCCCAGTGAAGAAGGACAGACTGGCGTTTAAACGCCAGCCAGGGTACCTGGTTGGGCGTTTAACGCCCAAAAGGGTAGCATTTTGGGCGTTAAACGCCAGAATGGATACCATTCTGGGCGTTTAACGCCAGGATGGCACAAGGGGGAAGATTTTGTTTTCAAAATCAATTTTTTTTAAGTTTTCAAAGTTTTTCAAAATCAAATCTTTTTCAAATCAAATCTTTTCAATCAAATCTTTTTCAAAATCAATTTCTTTCCTTTTTCAAAGATACTTACTAACAATTAATGATTTGATTGAACATTTTTTGCCTTTTCTGTTGAGGAAGGTTTTATGTTTGATTCATATCTTTTCTTGTTAGGCAAGTCATTAATTTTTAAAATCATATCTTTTCAAATTGTTTTCAAATCATATCTTCTCAATCACATCTTTTTAAAACCAATCATATCTTCTTAACCACATCTTTTTCAAAATAGTTTTCAATCAAATGTTTCTGATTTCTAATTTCAAAATCTTTTTCAAAAATCAATTGATTTCTTTTCCCTTTTCATTTTCGAAAATTAAGTAATGTTTTTCAAAAATATTTTTTTAAATTTTCCACTTAATTTTCAAAAATTACTTCCCTCCTTCTCACATCTTTCAATTTATGGACTAACACTATCCCTTAAGGCAAAATTCGAACTCTATCTTCTTTGTTAAGTTCGAATTTTCCACTTCTGTCTTCTACTCTTCTTTTCCTCTGACACTTCAAGGAATCTCTATACTGTGACATAGAGGATTCCATATTTTCTTGTTTCCTTCTCTTTCTTATAAGCAGGAGCAAAGACAAAGGCATTCTTGTTGAGGCTGATCCTGAACCTGAAAGGACCTTGAAGAGAAAGCTAAGAGAAGCCAAAGCACAACTCTCTTTAGAGCACCCGAACGAACTCTTCAAGGAAGAAGAACACATGGCAGCCGAAAACAACAACAATACCAACAATGCAAGGAAGGTGCTGGGTGACTTTACTGCACCTACTCCCGACTTCTATGGGAGAAGCATCTCTATCCCTGCCATTGGAGCAAACAACTTTGAGCTTAAGCCTCAATTAGTTTCTCTAATGCAACAGAATTGCAAGTTCCATGGACTTCCAATGGAAGATCCTCATCAGTTTTTAGCTTAGTTCTTGCAAATCTGTGACACAGTCAAGACTAATGGGGTTGACCCTGAGGTCTACAGACTGATGCTATTCCCTTTTGCTGTAAGAGACAGAGCTAGAACATGGTTGGATTCTCAACCTAAAGAAAGCCTGGACTCTTGGGAAAAGCTAGTCAATGCCTTCTTGGAAAAGTTCTTTCCACCTCAAAAATTGAGTAAGCTTAGAGTGGAAGTCCAAACCTTCAGACAAAAGGAAGGAGAATCCCTCTATGAAGCTTGGGAAAGATACAAACAATTGATCAGAAAGTGTCCCACTGATATGCTTTCTGAATGGAGCATCATAGGTATTTTCTATGATGGTCTCTCTGAACTGTCCAAGATGTCTTTGGATAGCTCTTCTAGAGGATCTCTTCATCTGAAGAAGACGCCTACTGAAGCTCAAGAACTGATTGAAATGGTTGCAAATAACCAATTCATGTACACTTCTGAAAGAAATCCTGTGAACAATGGGACTAGTCAGAAGAAAGGAGTTCTTGAGATTGACACTCTGAATGCCATATTGGCTCAGAATAAAATATTGACTCAACAAGTCAATATGATTTCTCAAAGTCTGTCTGGGATGCAAAATGCACCAAGCAGTACTAAGGAAGCTTCATCTGAGGAAGAAGCTTATGATCCTGAGAACCCTTCAATAGAAGAGGTGAATTACATGGGAGAACCCTATGGAAACACCTACAATCCTTCATGGAGGAATCATCCAAATCTTTCATGGAAGGATCAACAGAGACCTCAACAAGGTTTCAACAATAATAATGGTGGAAGGAACAGGTTTAGCAATAGCAAGCCTTTTCCATCATCTTCTCAGCAACAGACAGAGAGTTCTAAGCAGAATACCTCTGACTTAGCAACTATGGTCTCTGATCTGATCAAAACCACTCAAAGTTTCATGACTGAAACTAGGTCCTCCATCAGAAATCTGGAAGGACAAGTGGGTCAGCTGAGCAAGAAAATTACTGAACTCCCTCCAAGTACTCTTCCAAGCAATACAGAAGAAAATCCAAAAGGAGAGTGCAAAGCCATTAACATGGCCGAATTCTGGGAGGAAGAAGAGGCAGTAAACGCCACTGAGGAAGACCTCACTGAACGTCCACTGACCTCCAATGAGTTCCCCAATGAGGAACCTTGGGAATCTGAGGCTCAAACTGAGACTATAGAGATTCCATTGGACTTACTCCTGCCATTCATGAGCTCTGATGAGTATTCTTCCTCTGAAGAGGATGAGTATGTCACTGAAGAGCAAGTTGCTAAATACCTTGGAGCAATCATGAAGCTAAATGACAAGTTATTTGGAAATGAGACTTGGGAGGATGAATCCCCTTTGCTCACCAAAGAACTGAATGACTTGTCTAGGCAGCAATTGCCTCAAAAGAGGCAGGATCCTGGGAAGTTTTCTGTACCTTGTACCATAGGTACCATGACCTTCAAGAAGGCCTTGTGTGACTTAGGGTCAAGTGTGAACCTCATACCCCTCTCTGTAATAGAGAAATTAGGGATCTTTGAGGTGCAAGCTGCAAAAATCTCACTAGAGATGGCAGACAACTCAAGAAAACAAGCCTATGGACTTGTAGAGGATGTTCTGGTTAAAGTTGAAGACCATTACATTCCTACTGATTTCATAGTCCTAGAGACTGGGAAATGCATGGATGAATCCATCATCCTTGGCAGACCCTTCCTAGCCACAGCAAAGGCTGTGATTGATGTTGATAGAGGTGAGTTGATCATTCAAGTGAGTGAAGAATCCTTGGTGTTTAAAGCTCAAGGATATCCCTCTGTCATCATGGAGAGGAAGCATGAAGAGCTTCTCTCAAAACAGAGCCAAACAAAGCCCCCACAACCAAACTCTAAGTTTGGTGTTGGAAGGCCACAACCAAACTCTAAGTTTGGTGTTGAACCCCCGCATTCAAACTCTAAGTTTGGTGTTGGGAGGGTCCAACACGGTTCTGAGCACTTCTGAGGCTCCATGAGAGTCCTCTGTCAAGCTAGTGACACTAAAGAAGCGCTTGTTGGGAGGCAACCCAATGTTTTATAATTAATTATTTTCTTTTGTTATTTTATCTTTTTTGTAGGTTGATGATCATAAGAAGTCACAAAAATAATGAAAAAAGCAAAAACAGAATGAAAAACAGAAAGAAAAACAGCACACCCTGGAGGAAGATGCTGCTGGCGTTTAAACGCCAGTCAGCCTAGCAGTTGGGCGTTTAACGCCCAGTCTGGCACCCATCTGGGCGTTTAACGCCAGAAAGGGGCACCAGACTGGCGTTAAACGCCAGTAAAGGGCAAGAACCTGGCGTTAAACGCCAGGAATGGGCACCAGCCCGGCGTTTAACGCCAGAAATGGCTCAAAACGTGGATTTTGATGTCATTTGGTGCAGGGATGCCTTTTCCTTGACACTACAGGATCTGTGGACCCCACAGGACCCTACCATCACTCTCTCTCTTCTTCCCCCATTCACCAATCACCTTAACACCTCTTCCCCAAAAACCCCTCACCTATCAAATCCCATCTTTCTCTTCACCACTCACATCCATCCTTCATAAACCCCCACCAACCTCACCCTTCAAATTCAAACCACTTTCCCTCCCAAACCCACCCATCATGGCCGAACCCTTTACCCCCTCTCTCCTATATATACCCTTCTTCAACCCTTCATTTTCACACAACCTAAACACCTCTTCTCCCCCTCTTTGGCCGAACACACCACCATCTCCCTCTTCCTCATTTCTTCTTCTTTTACTCTCCTCTTTCTTCTTTTGCTCGAGGACGAGCAAACATTTTAAGTTTGGTGTGGTAAAAGCGTTGCTTTTTCGTTTTTCCATAACCATTATGGCATCCAAGGCCGGAGAAACCTCTAGAAAGAGGAAAGGGAAGGCAAAGGCTTCTACCTCCGAGTCATGGGAGATGGATAGATTCCTCTCAAGGGTGCATCAAGACCACTTCTATGAAGTTGTGGCCTTGAAGAAGGTGATCCCCGAGGTCCCTTTTTCACTCAAAAAGGGTGAATATCCGGAGATCCGACATGAGATCCGAAGAAGAGGTTGGGAAGTTCTTACCAACCCCATTCAACAAGTCGGAATCTTGATGGTTCAAGAGTTCTATGCCAATGCATGGATCACCAAGAACCATGACCAAAGTGTGAACCCGAATCCAAAGAATTATCTCACTATGGTTCGGGGGAAATACTTGGATTTTAGTCCGGAGAGTGTGAGGGTAGCGTTCAACTTGCCTATGATGCAAGGAGATGAACATCCTTACACTAGAAGGGTCAACTTTGATCAAAGGTTGGACCAAGTCCTCACAGTCATATGTGAAGAGGGCGCACAATGGAAGCAAGATTCAAGAGGAAAACCGGTCCGAAGTTACCATAGACCGGGCTATCATGATCCATAGCATCATGATTGGAGAAGAAATAGAGGTTCATGAGGTTATAGCCCAAGAACTCTATAAGGTGGCGGACAAGACCTCCACCTTGGCAAGGTTTGCCTTCCCTCATCTCATTTGTCACCTCTGTTATTCAGTTGGAGTTGACATAGAGGGAGACATCCCCATTGATGAGGACAAACCCATCACCAAGAAAAGGATGGAGTACACAAGAGATCCCACTCATCATGAGATCCCTGAGATTCCTCAAGGGATGAATTTTCCTCCACAAAACTATTGGGAGCAACTAAACACCTCCCTAGGAGAGTTAAGTTCCAACATGGGACAACTAAGGGTGGAGCATCAAGAACACTCCATCATCCTTCATGAGATAAGAGAAGATCAAAGAATCATGAGGGAGGAGCAACAAAGGCAAGGAAGAGACATTGAGGAGCTCAAGCACTCCATAGGATCTTCAAGAGCAAGAAAGAGCCGCCATCACTAAGGTGGACCCGTTCCTTGATTTCCTTGTTATTTATTCTTCTGTTTTTCGAATTTTATGCTATCCATGTTTGTGTCTTGTGATCATTAGTGTCCTAGTGTCTATGCCAAAAAGTTATATGAATCCATCACCTTTCTTAAATGAAAACTGTTTTTATCACAAAAGAACAAGAAGTACAGGATTTCGAATTCATCTTTAAAACTAGCTTAATTAGTTTGATGTGGTGGCAATACTTTTGTTTTCTGAATGTATGCTTAAACAGTGCATATGTCTTTTGAATTTGTGGTTCATGAATGTTAAAATTGTTGGCTCTTGAAAGAATGATGAAAAAGGAGACATGTTACTGAGGATCTGAAAAATCATAAAAATGATTCTTGAAGCAAGAAAAGGCAGAAAAAAAAAAGGGAGAAAAAGAAAACGAAAAAAATAGAAAGAAAACGAAAAGAAAAGAAAGAAATAAGAGTTGTGATCCAAGGCAAATAAGAGTGTGCTTAAGAACCCTGGACACCTCTAATTGGGGACTTTAGCAAAGCTGAGTCACAATCTGAAAAGGTTCACCCAATTATGTGTCTGTGGCATGTATGTATCCGGTGGTAATACTGGAAGACAGAGTGCTTTGGGCCACAGCCAAGACTCAATAAGTAGCTATGTTCAAGAATCATCATACTTAACTAGGAGAATCAATAACACTATCTGGATTCTGAGTTCCTAAAGAAGCCAATCATTCTGAATTTCAAAGGATAAAGTGAGATGCCAAAACTGTTCGGAGGCAAAAAGCTACTAGTCCCGCTCATCTAATTTGGAGCTAAGTTTCATTGATAATTTGGAGTCTATAGTATATTCTCTTCTTTTTATCTTATTTGATTTTCAGTTGCTTGGGGACAAGCAACAATTTAAGTTTGGTGTTGTGATGAGCGGATAATTTGTATACTTTTTGGCATTGTTTTTAGTATGTTTTTGATATGATATAGTTAGTTTTTGGTATATTTTTATTAGTTTTTAGTTAAAATTCACTTTTCTGGACTTTACTATGAGTTTGTGTGTTTTTCTGTGATTTCAGGTATTTTCTGGCTGAAATTGAGGGACCTGAGCAAAAATCTGATTTTGAGACCAAAAAGGACTGCAGATGCTGTTGGATTCTGACCTCCCTGCACTCGAAGTGGATTTTCTGGAGCTACAGAAGCCCAATTGGCGCGCTCTCAACGGCTTTGGAAAGTAGACATCCTGGGCTTTCCAGCAATATATGATAGTCCATACTTTGCCCAAGATTTGATGGCCCAAACCGGCGTTCAAAGTCACCTCAGGAAATCCCAGCGTTAAACGCTGGAACTGGCACCCAAATGGGAGTTAAACGCCCAAACTGGCACTAAAGCTGGCGTTTAACTCCAAGAAGAGTCTCTGCACGAAATTTGCTTCATTGCTCAGCCCAAGCACACACCAAGTGGGCCCGGAAGTGGATTTTTATGTCATTTACTCATTTCTGTACACCTTAGGTTACTAGTTTTCTATAAGTAGGACCTTTGACTATTGTATTAGAAATCTTTGGATCTTTATATCTTTTGATCACTTTAGATCTTAGATCATTGGGAGGCTGGCCATTCGGCCATGCCTAGACCTTATGCTTATGTATTTTCAACGGTGGAGCTTCTACACACCATAGATTAAGGTGTGGAGCTCTGCTGTACCTCGAGTATTAATGCAATTACTATTGTTCTTCCATTCAATTCCGCTTGTTCTTTATCCAAGATATCACTTGTTCTTCAACTTGATGAAGGTGATGATTGACGCCCATCACCATTCTCACCCATGAACAAAGTGACTGACAACCACTCTTGTTCTACAAGCATTTGAGGCTTGGTGAATATCTCTTGGATTCCTGATTGCACGATGCATGGTTGATCGCCTGACAACCGAGTGCTCGCCTGACAAACGAGCCAACCATTCCGTGAGATCAGAGTCTTCGTGGTATAGGCGAGAATTGATGGCAGCATTCAAGAGAATCCGGAAGGTCTAACCTTGTCTGTGGTATTCTGAGTAGGATTCAATGACTGAATGACTGTGACGTGCTTCAAACCTGTAACCTACCGGGCGTTAGTGACAGACGCAAAAGAATCACTGGATTCTATTCCGGTAGGGGAGGGAACCACACCGGTGATTGGCAGCACTGTGACAGAGTGTGTGCATTAGCTTTCACTGCGAGGATGGGAGGTAGCTGCTGACAACAGTGAAACCCTACACGAGCTTGCCATGGAAAGGAGTAAGAAGAATTGGATGAAGACTGTAGGAAAGCAGAGAGACGGAAGGGAAGGCATCTTCATACGCTTATCTGAAGTTCCTACCAATGAATTACATAAGTATCACTATCTTTATCTTTTATGTTATTTTCGTTCATCACCATATACATTTGAGTTTGCCTGACTAAGATTTACAAGATGACCATAGCTTGCTTCAATACTAACAATCTCCGTGGGATCGACCCTTACTCGCGTAAGGTTTATTACTTGGACGACCCAGTACACTTGCTGGTTAGTTGTGCGAAGTTGTGTAATGCCATGGTATTGAACTACCAAGTTTTTGGGGTTCATGACCGGGGATTATGAGAGTTGTGAAAAAGTATTGTTCACAATTTCGCGCACCATCCTGCAAGGACCAAGATCCATTCACCAAAGAGATCATGAAAGCTAAAGGTCCCAAAGGACTTCAAAGCTCCAGACATGACCCCGTACGACGGCACATCAGATCCAAGTCATCATCTTAGCAATTTCAGAAGCAGGATGTATTTCACGGAGGCCTCAGATGCAATCCATTATTCTCCATCCAGAAGGACAAAGCCAAACACGCACTGAGCCTATTAGGGATCAAGCAAGGAGATCGAGAGAGCCTTCGCAACAACATGGAAAGATTCAACAAAATATGTATGGGCATACAAAGTCTGCCAACAGAAGCAGCTATCAGGGGCCTCATCAATGATCTACGAGAAGGACCTTTTAGCCATTCAATATCCAGGAAGCACCCAAACATCTCTAAACGAGGTACAAGAACGAGCAGAGAAGTACATCAACATGGAGGAAAACTCTCGACTGGGAGAGATCTCAAAAACCGAACATTCCTACTCCTCTCGGGATAATGATAAAGAGTCCAAGAAAAAAGAAGATCAACATGGAGAGAAGCCTAGAAAATACCACAATTACACCCCCTTCGGGTGTCTGTTGTGGATGTCTACCGAGAAATATGCAACACTGAGAAGATCCCATCAACTCGCCCAATCTAAAACAAAGAGGTCGGACGTGTTGAAGGTCCACCTCACACCAAAGAGGTCGGACAAAGTTGAACGTCCACCTCACACCAAAGAGGTTGGACAAAGTTGAAAGTCCACCTCACACCAAAGAGGTCAGACGAGTTGAAGGTCCACCTCACACCAAAGAGGTCGGACAAAGTTGAAGGTCCATCTCACACCAAAGTGGTCGGACAAGTCAAACGTCTCACACCAAAGAGGTCGAACGAGTTGAACGTCCACCTCACACCCCTGAGAGACATGTTCATGGAGGATTCACAGGAGGAAGGATCTCTAAATCATCTCGCAAAGGACACCTCAAAGAGGTATATTAAGGAAGGGAGAGAGGTTTGAATAGGACTACGGGGTGCAAACAAGCCTTCCGAGATTTTGAAAATTCTTGGGGCAACCACCCATTCTTACCAAACCAAGGGAAAGTGAAAAGCTCATATTATACCTCGTAGTGGAAAGTCTGACAATAGCCTCATCACTAGTTAAAGAAGACAAAAGTGGGCAACAACCCGTCTATTTCATCATCAAGGCTCTACAAGGGGCCGAACTAAACTATCAAGAGATAGAGCAGTTCGCCTACGCCCTCATACTCACCTCTCGATGACTCCACCCATACTTTCAAGCTCACACTATCAGAGTTCGGACCAACCAGCCCATAGAAGGCACCCTACAGAAAACAGACTTAGCTGGAAGAATCCTACAGTGGGCAATCGAGTTATCTGAATTTGATCTTCGACATGAAGCTCGGACAGCCATCAAATCACAGTATCTGGCTGACTTCATTACAGAGTACACTGACACCCCGGGAACTCCTACAAAATGGAAACTCTACAAGGATGACTCTCCAAACAAAACCGAGAGTGGTGCAGGTGTAATTATAGAAAGCGATCAGGGAAGCCAAATCAAGCTAAATAACCAAGCTGAATACGAGGCACTACTGGCTAGTTTAAGGCTAGCTAAGAAGATAGGAGCTTACCATGTCCAGTGATTCACAAGTAGTAACCTCACAAATAGAAGGGAGCAACCAAGCTGAGGATCCCACCATGAAAAAATAGCCCGGACAATTCGGGGGACCCTGGACAAAATCAGAGAACAGCCCGGACAATTCGGGGGACCCTAGACAAAAACAAAAAATAGCTCGGACAATTCGGGGAATATGAAGTCCGACACATACCTCAAGAGCAAAATGCCCGAGCTGATGCATTTTCAAAACTAGCCAACATCAAACCAGGAGGCAATAACAGAAGCCTCATCCAGGCTACATTACAAAACCACAACAAGGAAGGAAAACAAACCCTCTCCTCGGGGTCCGGCGACACCAACTCATTCTACGGAACCTCCTAAGTCGCACACGGTACTCAGGGTCAGCCACAGTAACACGCATTAAAACTATGGAATCCAGTCAATTAGACATGCCGTCCGGGATCTTAGTAGACATCTCAGCAATATTTTTTCAAGAAGACATAGGTCAACCATGGGGTTATTATCAAACAAACTCGGACAAATAAGGAAACAACTCGGACAATAACAGCAAAACATCAAGTGTCAGACACAACAGTAAAAGGGAAACCCCAGGACTCACACGAAAGTCCAGGGGGAACCTTTGGAGGCAACAAGAGAGCAAAAACTCAAATACAAAGTCAAAGCTTTACATCAAAAGCATGTTAGCTTCTACATTGCCCCACCAGAGGAACTCATCAATGTAACATCACCTTGGCCATTCGCAGAATGGGGACTAGACCTCCTCGGACCCCTTCCCCAAGGATCAGGACAAGTCATGTTCCTCATTGTAGGGGTGGATTACTTCACAAAATGGATTGAGGCAGAGCCCCTAGCTAATGCCACTGTTCAAAGAAGTCGGAAGTTCTTGTATAGAAATATTGTTACAAGGTGTGGGGTTCCTTACTCCATCACCACAGACAATGACACTCAATTCACAGACGCAGGCTTTAGAAAGTTGGTAGCCGACTTGAAAATAAATCACCAATTCACATCCGTAGAACACCCACAGGCTAATGGACAAGCAGAAGCTGCCAATAAGGTCATACTAGCCGGGTTAAAATGGAGGCTACAGGATGCAAAGGGAGCTTGGGCTAAAGAGCTCCCACAAGTCCTATGGGTATATCGGACAACTCCACATTTCACCACAAAGGAATCACTTTTCCGATTGGCTTATGGAATGGAGGCAATGATACCGGTAGAAGTCGAAGAAGGATCTCCCAAAACGATCCTCTACAATGAAAAAGCTCATCCTAAATGACATCGGAACAAGTCGACCGGGAGAGGAAAAGCTAGCAGCTAATTGGAAAGGACCCTGCCAAGTCACGGAAGAACTGGGGAAAGGTTACTACAAAGTGTCCAACCTCGAGGGGCAAGAGCTACCAAGGTCATGGCATGCCTGCAAAGGGCGCCAGGCCGAGATCCAAAAAGATTGCCCAACCTAGAAAGGTAAGTACTAAAATGTACACACTCTTATCTTCATTTTATTAAAAAATTACAGATTCCCTAAAAAGTTTCCTACCAAGACGCCTGACTACGGCAGGTCGGCAAGGTGAACACCAGATTCACCGCCCGATCACGACAAAGTCGGCAAGATGAAAACCAAATTCATCGTCCGATTATAAAGCGACAAGTCGGCAAGGTGAAAACCAACTTCACCGCCCGACCACGATGAAAGCCGAATTCATCGTTTGATTTTGACAAAGGTCGACAAAGTGAAAACCAAAATTCACTGCTCTACAAACTCCCAAGACGCATTAATCTGAAGCATTCATCGTCCGATTATAAAGCAACAGATCGAACAAGAAGTGAAGAACAGATTCACTATACGATCTTGATAGGAATAATCGACCGACAAAGGTGAAAACGAGATTCACCTAAAGGTCGATTAAACCAGGACAGAAACCACAATCTACAAATCGGCAAAAGATGAATACAGAATAATGCAAGAAGTTATCAAAAGTGATCCCGAAAAAAGAACCTGACGAGGTCTTATGGATTGCTATATAATAACTTAAAAAAGGCTGGCCGAATATTAAAAAATTGGATCAAACCAGTCCAAGTTATCAGCAAATCCCTGGAAAGAGATCTGGCCAACCCTATTAAAGAGGAATTGCTATAACTTAAAAGAGATCAACCTAACGAAGTCGGTTTCCTACAAAACAAGTTGTAAAACTAATCCCTGAAAGATACCTAACAAAGGTCCAAGAAAGAGGATTCCAAAAACAACTTAGAAGAGATCGACCTAACGAAGTCGGTTTCCTACAAAACAAGTTGTAAAAGTAATCCCTGAAAGAGACCTAACAAAGGTCCAAGAAAGAGGATTACAAAAACAACTTAGAAGAGATCGACCTAACGAAGTCGGTTTCCTACAAAACAAGTTGTAAAAGTAATCCCTGAAAGAGACCTAACAAAGGTCCAAGAAAGAGGATTACAAAAACAACTTAGAAGAGATCGACCTAACGAAGTCGGTTTCCTACAAAACAAGTTGTAAAAGTAATCCCTGAGATCGACCTAACGAAGTCGGTTTCCTACAAAACAAGTTGTAAAAGTAATCCCTGAAAGAGACCTAACAAAGGTCCAAGAAAGAGGATTACAAAAACAACTTAGAAGAGATCGACCTAACGAAGTCGGTTTCCTACAAAACAAGTTGTAAAAGTAATCCCTGAAAGAGACCTACCAAAGGTCCAAGAAAAAGGATTACAAAAACAACTTAAAAGAGATCGACCTAACGAAGTCGGTCTCCTACAAAGATAAGTTATAAAAGTAATCCCTTAAAGAGACCTGGCAAAGGCCCAGAAAAGAGGATTACAAAAATAACTTAGAAGGGGACCAACATAAAAGAAATCGGTTATAAGGCGCTAAAAATACAAAACAAAAGCAAGGAAACCAAAAAACAAGTCGGACCCCCCACAAGCCACGACCTCAAAATGATCCAAGCTACAAACAAAAAGTACAAAAGCAATCTAAAGAGGCCAAGCAGCAAGATCCCGATAGACACCCTGCTATAGCACAATGGAAGTATAGTATGATAAAGCTTCAAAGAGGCCACCGAAATCAACCTCAGAGAAACCATTTTGTTTTCAAAATAAGTTGCTAAAAACAGCAACTAGAGTACCAACAGTCAATAAAACATCATTCACCAAAAACAAGTTCAAAAGCCCACAAATCAGGCTATTTACACAAATATTCAGAAAAAAAGATCAGCTAAGATCAGGAGCCTTCCCGGCAGCATCAGTACGGGGAGAAGGAGGGCGAGTCTGAAGGGGCACAGCATCTACGGTTCCATCATCCCGGTTCAGAATCTGGCAATCCGGATCAGATGTAACGGGAGGAACAGAGGAGGTCGACACTTTAAGAGAAGGCACTGGGGGAGGATCAGTCTCATCATCATCCTGATCATCAGGGACAATCTTACCATCCCTCACAACATTGTCCAGGCTGATGAGAGTCAAGTCGGCATCAGGAGCAACAACCCAGAACTGCTCCATCAGGTTCTCGGAGGCGGCAGTTACGCTACCCACAAGGTGACCCTGAAGCTCACCATAATTAACTCGAGCAGTTTCCAAATCCTCCCGAAGATGCATCAATTCCCTATAAGCCGAGACATAGCTATCCTTATGTTTCAGTGCCATGTCCTCGGCCAGCTTCAAAGAAGCAACCAAGGCAATAGAACTGGCCTTCTCACCCTCCAGCTCCTTCTCCACCTTCGCCAACTTCACCTCCAACTCCTCCTTCAGACCCTTGATTCGATCAAATTCCGACTTGGCCTCTTCCATGAAGGATTTTGTGGCATGAATCGGAATCCCCTGAACTGTTCGGAATATAGCCGCACCCATATGAGCCATCTTTACACTACTTTTTGTGATAAAATTCAGATGCTGAAGAAGAGAAACGTCGTCCATAGAAAGCCCACCGTAGGGGGCAATTTGCTGATCAACAAACTTGATAGCATCAAAATTCGGGGCATCCAGGTTGAAGGGCTCGGATATCTTTTGCTTTTTTAAGGGAGGGACACCAGAAGCAACAGCAAAAGTCTGAGGAGGATCGACCTGATGAAACCGAGGAGTAGGAATCACTTTCCTCGGCCCAAGGGAACTCAGCACAGGAGGCTTCACTGGGACCTGTGACGATCCCTCACCGGCCACCTTGACCGAGATATTCAGAGCAGCAGTTGCCTTCTTTGCCCTTTTGAAGGCCTTCATAGAGTCACTATTCTTTGACATCTCTGCAAATACAAAACCAGCCACAACAAAGAATTACAAATCCGATAAGAGGAAGAAAAAGGAAAACAAGTATGGAAACAAGTCAGACAAATACCCAAAACAGCCCGAACCAAGGACGGGTCATTCAAAAATCTCTTTGTATCAAGATGGGGTGCTTTCCCCCAGAGATCCTCAAGAACAACTACAAAAGCGCACTCGACATCATCAAGCATCTCCCAAGTATAGCGAGACACTCTTACATCCTTCTGCCACTCTAAAGGGAAAGAGGGCTCATCATTTTCATCAAGAAAAAAGGGGCGGGCCCCCTCAACAGCATGAACCTTAAAAAAGTAGTTCTTGAAGTCCTTAAAAGACTCGTCATACATAGCAAAAACCTTATGGCCCTGGGCAGACCTGAAGGAAACCCAAGAAGCTTTCTTTTTCGAAGAACCGCCAGGCTTGGCGGAAACAAACAAGTAAAGGAAAAGAGTTTGAGAGGGTGTTACATTTAATTCTCGGCAGAGAAGCCGAAAATTTTTTATAAAACCCCAAGAATTTGGGTGAAGCTGGGATGGAGCAATGTTGCACGACCACAACAGGTCGGTCTCAAAAGCAGTAAAAGAAAAGGAAACATTCAACTGACTGAAGAAGTATTCATAAGCATAAAAGAAGGGACGCTCTCCCTCAACAGAAGTCGGAAAGCAGACTCTCTCATCAGAATCAGGAGCAACAAGCTCGTAATCCTCCTCACGGGCATTGTTACCACAAATCCTATGGCGCTTCCTCAGTTTTGTGCAAAACTCAGCATCCAGAACAGAAACACACAACAAAACAAGGGAGTCCATCCAATTGGACATCCCCTCGGGAACTCTGGAAGACATCTCTACAATGTTATTGCGAGAAGACATGAGGCCAACTAATCCTACAAGTAAGAAAAGAAGATGGGGTTACTAAAAACATCTCGAACAAGGGAGAAAACAACTCAATACGATACAGGCGAAACAAACAGAAAAGGAAAACCCCAAGACTCAAACCAAAAGTCTTGGGGCATCCTTTGGAGGCAATAATCAAGTAAGGTTTCTAGGAAAATCTACAGCTCCTACACCAAAAGAAAAAGACTTCAAATAAAGCAAACATTTTCAGAAAGCATAAGCCATTACAGTCTACCAAGCAAAAAGCATTTCCGAACATCAAAGCACGCCAAGCAGAGACCATTAAAGATGCAATCTTTTTTCAAGATCAGACAAAAGCAACCTTCAAATAAAACAAGGAATAGACGCGGACAGCAGTATCAGAACAGAAACAACAAAGAACATGCAAAGCCATAAAAGCATCAAGCAAAAGAAAAAGGATCATGCAGAAGATAGAGAAAACTCCCAGAAAGCACATTTTAACAAATCTAGGGCACAACGGAAACAGAAAGATCCAAACTTTCTCAAAAAGGGAGGATCAAAATCAAAACCTCATCACAAAAACAAAAACAAAGAAAAAGCACGAATGGGACTAACCTGGAGACGAAAGAAGCTTCGAAGAAAAATAAATGGAGGTGCAGAAGTGAAAGTTGCCCCAAAAATCGCCAAGCAAACGCCGCGAACTCCAGGAAGCAAAAGTACAAGCGAAAGACAGAAAGCAAAGAGGGAAGAGGAAAAAAGTTGCGAAGAAGTTACAAAGGAAAATAAAAGAAGAGAAACCGTTTTCTGGGTTTTCAAAATCAAAAGTAAAAGAGCCTAGGGGAAATGGGGCAATTAATGTTCAAAGTTAAAGAAGGCATTAAACCCTCGCATGTTCCCAAAAAAGCGCCGATATAAAAGTGCGCGTCTTTTAGAGGAAACGTTCTACATTCAAAGCTGTTACAAAAGAATCAATGAAATGCTTGAGTTCGGCTTCACCAAAGAAGGACCGAGGTCAAAGACTCAACCACAAAAAAAGAAGACCGAGCTCAAGCAGGGGCACTGTTCATATCCTGGGTCGAACTGTCCGACCCGGATGTTCGACGGATAAAGCGATCGATCTCTTCTAGTCGGGACAACCCGACCTCTTTTCGAAGAGCTCGGCCAAGACGACAGGAAAGCCCAAATAAGGGCCCAAGTAGAGGAACACGCCCCAAATCTTAAGGCAGCCCAAGCCTACAGAGAGAAGGGCGGTTCCCTGGAAGATAAGATTACCTCACTCAAAAGATAAGATAAGATAAGATAACTAACTTATCTTATCCAAAAAGGTCACTCTACGCCATTATAAATACACTGGAGCACCCAGGTATAACTCATACTCTGATTCTACTCAATACCTGCTTAATACCCTTGCTAACTTAAGCATCGGAGTCCCTTACAGGTACCCCCCACCCTTCCATGATAGAGGATCAGCAGCACCATCAGTCCAACAAGTCGGACGTACCAGCTCCGGCTGTCATCCACCTGCCGGACACACCAGCTACGACCAGTACGGAAGATCTCGTCCGAGATCGACCTCCAGTTTCAGGTAACCCTCGGAACAGAATCTAACAATAATAATTTAAAATTTCATAATAATAATTATATCAATTACACATTAAACATTCAAAGTTCAAAAGACAATTAAAACAAAGTTAACAACTAACACAAGATTAACATAATAATAATAATTTATAGTGGCATACCAACTAATAACAACAAAATATTAAGTAACAAACAACTACACGAGTCCAACGGGTCGGGGCCGGGTGACCCGAGGCTTGGCCCGAACCCGATTTAATAAATAACCGGGGCCATCTATTAAAATTTCGGGTCCGACCGGGCCATAACGAAGCCGGGCCAAATTAGCCCCGAAGTCATCGGGTCTGGTCCGGGTCTTCGGGCCGGACCGGGTCTTGTGCACCCCTAGCTGGCACGTTGGGGGCACTATTACAGACCGCCGAGTCCAGCCCCACCAGCCGACGGGTCGGGGCACCGCCTCTGACCCAAACCCAAACCATCCCCCGCAATAGGGACATGCCGGGTCGGCTCCTAACACCCGACCCAGGGGCACGCCCGACTTACCCTCCATGCGGCCCATATCACCATTCGGGTCGGTACCCTCGGGGCAGCACCCGAAGCCCCGACCCGAAGTTCGGAACAACCTGCCCCTCCCACGTGGGATGGGACAGCTCACAAGCTCCTTGACTAGTGGGCTAGGTCATCCATAGGCCCGCCCAACACAGTATATAAAGGGAGAGCTCAGCTCTCCTCCCGAGGTACGTCACATTCTTACCTAATTCGGCCATCTCTTCGTACGGACGCTAACTTAACCGTCGGAGTGTCTTTGCAGGTGGCCACCCCCTTATCACATCACCTCCGAAGTCTCCAACTTGCCATCCGCACTTCCTTCAGTTCCAGGTCGACTCAGGGTCTCGATCGCTCTCTCCCATCAACGCCCGACCTTCCAAGCATCCGAGATCGTCAGGTAACGAACATAAATTAACAATTATATGTAAATTTTAATAAATATGTGAATATAAATTATATTAATTTATATGTATAAATTTAAATAAATATAAGTATAAATTATATGTTTTATGTATATAAATTATTATAAATATAAATATAAATTATTATTAGTTAAATATTAATCTAAAATAATAATATTTTTTGAATATGTAAGATTGCTGACTAACTTCTAAAAAATTGAGGGGAAAAAAAAGATGTTGTTGGTATTAATATATTATATATGTTAATAAAATATCTATCTAGTAGTAACTAATACTAAATTAGTAAATTAAATTTGAGTTGGATAGAAGAGACTTGTCTTTTCCTAACAAAAAAAATCGACGGTTTGATCCCAGCAAAAAGTATAAGTATATATATATATATATATATATATATATATATATATATATATATATATATATATATTGTGGATTTGTGTACAAAAAAGGGTCAAAATATAGTATATTAATTATTAAATTAAATAACGACGATATAATTAATGATGGGTATATTTATGAACTAACGTGAATACATAAGTGGGTGATATATATTGATGTATACTTGATTTTTTTTACATGCAAGTAGCTTTGAATGTTTCCTTATATTAGAACACCTTTTCAATCCGAATAGTAATTGGTAGGTGTAAGAATTAAGATATAATTAAGGAAGAGGTATGGTAGAAGAATGAAGGAAGAGGTATACATGAATGCATATAACTCTCATTTTCTCATGCAATAAATTGAGTAGATCAGAACACCATTATTTAACATTTTGCAAATTAAATAATAAATATACATTAGGGGCCCTCAAACTTATTAGCTACACTATACTCCTATAATAAATTTATCCAATGCAAAATGATTTTATACAAAGATTAATTTTTTTTCTCTATCGCTATATGTATGTAATTTAATTTGTCATTCTTTTAGATAATTTGAATAAAATGTACTCGTATCAGTATAAGCTAGGTTATTCACTATAGTTAATTAGAGTAATTATATTTAATTATTATTCACTTACTATTTTGTATTTGTATATATACTACCAGCAAGAATTTGATTCAATACAATCAATTCATTTTCTTTTTTCAATTTTTCGATCTTTCTCATCTTTTAACATAGTATCAGAAGACATTTCTTTCTATATTCTTTTACAAATTTCATTCTCTTTTGGAATTTTCCTTCTCCTTTTTCTTTCTTTCCTCTTCTCATAAACTCACACTATAGAGTTTGATGAGAACTTAATTGCTTCACCAATTTGTGATTGTTTATAGTAAAAGCAAGAAGTTCCGATCAACGAGTTTAGAGAAGACGTTTTGAATCTTTCTACCCTAAGATTCATTGATCTTACAATGGCGGATCCATTTGCACTCTCCACGGCAGATCAACTGGGTTTGATCCTCGTTACTCAGCAACTCACTGAGGAAAACTACTACTCTTGGCGTTGCGCCATGAAGAAAGCCCTAAATGCCAAGAGAAAGCTTAAATTTATCAGCGGCACAATTTCAAGGCCAAATCCAGCTGCAGATCTTGATTAATTTAAAAATTGACAATGTGTCAATGAGACAATGATGTAGTGAGCACTTAGATCCTTAATTTAGTTTCGAAGGAAATTGCAACCTCACTGGTTTATGCAGATTCTGCTGAGGAATTTTGGCATGATCTCAAAAAAAGATTCGAACATGGTAACGGATCTAGAATTTTCGAGCTAAAAAAAGAACTCATAAACCTAAAGCAAAGTGCCATGACTGTGTTTCAGTATTTCACTAGGATCAAAATGCTGTGGAAAGAGCTCATTTCCTATCGTCCAGTGCTGTGTAATTGCAGTGATGCCTGCTCAATGCATGACTTTCTTTAATCTGAATACGTACACTATTTTTTCATGGGTCTTGATGAATCTTTTGCAAAAATTCGTGCTCAAATTCTGCTTATGGAATCCCTACCATCCATTAACAAGGTTCTCTCTCTTGTAGTTCAAGGAGAGAGGCACAGGTCAATTGGTGCTTCCTCCTCCTCAAATCAGGTAGTTTTCTTGGCAAAGAATAATCAACCTCAACAACTGCTCCACGGACGAGACAGGGGACAGCAGAAGAAGGACAAGTCTATGTGCTCCTACTGTGGATTGCTTGGCCACACAGTGGAAAAATGCTACAAGATCCATGGCTTCCTTCCTGGGTATGGCAGAGGACATAGAACCAAGCCATTAGTTCATCAAGTTGCAGCCTCAGAGGCACAGTCCATACTAAACCTGGACTAGAACCAGATACAGCAATTGATTGCGTTACTCAACAATCAGCAGATCCAAGATTTACCAGTAGTTGATTCCACTAATGTGGCTACACCTGCATGTATAGTCCTCAACTCATCACTTTCAAGAAATCAAATGCCTCAAAATTGTTGGATCCTTGACAGTGGAGCGACAATTCACATAGCATGTAACTTGAACCTCTTTTCCAATTTTCATACCTCTAAACATTTTTCAGTAACCCTCCAAAATAATTCTGTTTTCACAGCAAATTATGTAGGTACCGTGATTATCAGTCCTAAAATCACATTGAATAATGTTCTATATGTACCCGAATTTTCTGTTAATCTACTATCAATTTCCTCTTTTCTAAGAAATACACAAATCATAATCACATTTGGCTACAATTTCTTTGACATTCATGACCCCAGTTCACTGAGGAAGATTGGGAAGGGTGACTTAAGCAATGGACTTTACATCATGAAGCCTGAGCCACCTTCCAAGATCACTGCACCAGTTTCGGTTCCAATACCTGGCATTGTTAAAGTCAATTTCTGTCAATTTGAGCTTTGACATTTTAGATTAGGCCATGCATCTAATAAAATCTTATAAAGTTTATCCCTGTTCAATAAACACTTTTTCAATTCTGTTTTTTCAATTTGTCCCTTAGCAAAATTCTAAAAGCTTCCTTTTGAGTCACATAATAACACGTATCTGAATGCATTTAATTTAGTTCATTGTGATGTTTGGGGACCTTACCATGTGCCAACATATAATAATTACAAATATTTTTTTAGTATTGTTGATGACTGCACAAGATTTTGCTGGATTTATTTTTTGCATAACAAAAGTGAAGTTGCAGGTTACCTCATACATTTTTATACATTAATTGAAACTCAATTCAATACCAAGATCAAATGCATCCGATCGAACAATGCAAAAGAGTTGGCCATTACTGACTTCTTGCATGAAAAGGGAGTCCTCTACCAGTTCTTCTGCCCATACAGACCTCAGCAGAACGTAATGATTAAAAGGAAGCATCAACACATTCTTAATGTAGCTAGAGCACTCTATTTCCAATCCAAGGTCCCTATCTGGTTGTGGAGAGAGTGTGTTGCCACGGTAGTATTTCTGATTAATAGGACATCATCAAAATTGCTCAACTTCAAGTCACCATTTGAGATCTTGTTCAACAAACAACCGACATATGAGAGGTTAAGGGTCTTTGGCTGCCTGGCATATGCAGCTACTAATTCAAATGGAAGACCAAAATTTAATGCTCGAGCTGACCCATTAGTGTTCATTGGCTACCCAATAAGTTACAAGGGATACAAACTATACAATTTAAAATCAAAATCATTTTTCGTATCTAGAGACGTTATTTTTCATGAATCCATTCTTCCATTCACCAACAAATTAAACCCTGACCTTGATTCTGATCTATTCAATAAGACATTGCTCCCAAGACCTACTTCAGATCCAGACCCCACCCCTTATGTGCAACCACTCCTAGAAAATACAGCTACTGAAACCTTACCACCTCCATGCCAAAATAGTGCCATACCTGATTCTGAGGCCCCCTAACCTCTTAGAAGGTCCATCAGATCCCATCAAACCCCTCACTATCTTCGAGACTATGTCCATCATACCAACACTCCATAACCAATTTTCAACTACCTTAGCCACCACAGACTTAACCATGTTTATTAGGTCACCATTGCCAATGTCACCACATTTCTATCATCAGGTCGTGAGACATGGGTAGTGGAGACAGGCTATGACTGAAGAACTCACAATTTTAGAGACGAACAACACTTGGCAACTAGTCCCTCTACCACCCGACAAACACACTATCGGCTGCAAATAGGTATACAAGGCAAAATTGAAAACTGATGGCACTCTCGATAGGTATAAGGCTCGTTTGGTTGCAAAAGGCTATACACAGCAGGCAGGGATCGATTTCAAAGACACATTTAGCCCGTTGGCGAAGATCACCACAGTCAGGGTTCTCTTAAGCATAGCAACCACCAAGAATTAGAATCTTCTGCAACTGGACATAAACAACGCTTTTCTTAATGGAGAATTATTCGAAGAGGTTTACATGGAAGTCCCACTTGGGCATCCATAGAGAAATCAGGGTTTAGTGTACAAATTAATCAAATCACTCTATGGTTTGAGGCAAGCCTCACGTCAATGATTCACTAAATTCTGTACAACACTACTCCAGCATGGATTCACAGTGTAAAAGTGATTACTCCCTGTTTTTATTTGGTGACGGTCCATCAATCATTGTCCTCTTGGTCTATGTCGCTGACATCATCATAGCTGGACCCGACAATGACAGCATCAAAAGAGTTAAAGCGAAACTGAAGGCAGTCTTGAAGCTCAAAGTTCTCAGTGACTTAAAATTCTTCCTTGGTTTGGAGTTGGCAAAATCCCACAAGGGATTTTTTTTGTCCCAACGTAAATACACCCTTTTACTATAGAGGACACCAATTTCTTGGGTTGCAAACCTACTTCCTCTCCCATGGATACAAATTTGAAGCTTCGCGCAGGTGAAGGGGAGACCTTGGCTGACTCATCTGTTTATCGCAAACTCATTAGCAGATTGATGTACCTAACAATCTCCCGATCGGACGTAGCCTTTGCTGTCACCAAACTAGCATAGTTCATGTCTGACCCTTGTGTCCCTCATCTTAATGCAGTTCACCAAATTCTTCAGTACCTTAAGTCGGCTCCGGCACAAGGCATTTTATTTTCAGCAACGAATAAGTTCAATCTGTCTGTTTACACGGATGCTAATTGGGGAAGCTGCCTTGATACAAGGGGTTTCACAACTGATTATTGTGCCTTCCTTGGTGATTTTTTAGTGTTATGGAAGAGCAACAAACAAGAAGTAGTCTCCAGAAGTTCCACGGAAGCTGGATACAGGGCTATCGCAAATGCATCTTATGAAATTGTGTGACTGCTTGGATTGCTAAGGTTTTTTCACATCGATCTCGATTTAACCATGCTTTTCTGTGACAATATTTCAGTGATTCACATGGCCACTAACCCTGTTCTACATGAACGGTCTAAGCATTTCGAAATGAATTGCCATTTTATTCGTGAGAAGGTAACATCCGATACAATAAACTTCGTGCACATCCCCAGCAAGCACCAAGTAGCAGATATTTTGACAAAACTACTTCCTCTGCCTTAATTCATATTTTTGATGGCCAAGCTGAGCATACATGATATCTATGCTCCACCTTAAGGGAAGATATCAGCATAAGCTAGGTTATTTACTATCGTTAGTTAGAGTAATTATATTTAATTAGAATTTACTTACTGTTTTGTGCTTATATATATATCACCAATAAAAATTTGATTCAATACAATCAATTCATTTTCTTTTTCCAATTCTTCAACTCCCCTCATCTTCTAACAACTCGACTCACCACTAATAAAATATAACCCTTTTTTTCTTTCAAATTTTACATTTTAGTTGATATATTCTTAACTTTTATGAAAATAAACGTAAAAGATAATTCCTATGTGAATATATATATATATATATATATATATAGGAAAAAGGACAGATAGATCCCTAGCATTTTAAATTTTTGACAAATATATTTCTGACAAAATTTAAATATAAAAAATACTTGACTTTAATAAACGGGGGACAATTTAATCCTTCTGTCCATTTGTCTCTCATAAACCAAACGGAACTAGCTGACATGGTTGAAACGGTGTCCAAGTGTTCGTTACGGTGCCACGCTGGAAGGGGAATAAAGTTCTAAAGATAAATAAGTCATTGACGTCATTTTGCAAATAAAGTTCGAAGGACAAATAGGTCATTGAGAATTTAGTTCATTATACTTCTATATATATATCATATATTACTATCTAATTGAAATATATTTATATTATATATCATATATTACTATCTAATTTAATAATCAAATATATCACATGACAAGATGACATACTCTTATTAAAATTGAGAGAAAATATTTTTTTTTCAAATTAATAAACTCCCTTCCTAAATTCTCTCATCCACCTCTCTCCATTTTTCTATTTCTCTCTACTATTTTTACTCTATATATAATTTATATTTTATATTAGTAATTTGACAAATCAAAATATGTCATCCGATATTTTTTTACAATTAAAATATTTTAAATGTAAAAGTGTACACGTTAAATTATTTTAAATTTTAGATAACAAATGTTAAAATTAATTATTAATAAAAAATTAGACTTTTTCATATAAAGATAATAACAAAAAATCTTATTATTTAATTTTTTATCTACAGATATCTTGGTCTTCTTAGTCAGAGACTTTTGTCAACTTATGACTTTTTTGTAAAAGTAGTTTGATTTTATAAATCTTTTGTGCCATGCATAATTTATACTGCCAGAACAAAGTGAACTATAATTTTAAAATTTTTTTATTCCCGTAATGTTATTACGGATAAAAATACTAGTTCTAATATAATACACAAATGCACTAATGCTAACTTAATACATGAATGATGCACAAGTGAACTAATGCTAACTTGATGCATAAATGAACTCATGCTAATTAATGTCACTGGTATGATGAAAACTGAACTAATGCAATTTAACAAATTCTAATATAATACACAAATGCACTAATTCTAACTAATGCTAACTAATGTGAGAAAACTGAACTAATATAATTTTTTAAAAAAAAGTAGAAACAGAACAAGTTCAATTTCTGCAATTTTAATACAAATAATTTAAATTACAGAATACAACAAGTTAACTAGATTTCAAAATACAAGCATAATTTTATAAACTAAATTCTCATAATAGAAGTATAATAGAAGTATAGTGAACTAAATTCTCAATGACTTATTTGTCCTTCGAACTTTATTTGCAAAATAACGTCAAAGACTTATTTGTCTTTCGAACTTTATTCCCCTTCAGCGTGACACCGTAATGAACACTTAGATACCGTTTCAACCATGTCAACCAGTTCCATTTAGTGTATAAGAGGCAAATAAACGAAAGAATTAAATTGTCTTTCATTTATTAAAGTCAGGGACTTTTTTATATTTAAATTGTCATAAATATATTTATTAAAAATTTAAAAAATCAGAAGCTATCCATCGTTTATATATATATATATAATAATTATTTAAGATGTATTCTTAACCTTAAATCCTTGCATGCACCAGGATGTATTGAAACACCTTTTGAATCACTCTGAGCATATATAATTACGTAAAATACTTTAAACATATATAGGGATATGATGGATTACTGAAATTGACCCAATAAAAAGGTAGCAACGCATATATGGCATAATTAGTCACACTCCATAATAATCACATTCAGTCCTATCATCATCAGTAATAGAGATCAACTATATATTATACATTACGTGTGTATAAAAATATCAATTATTAATCAATTATTTATATAAAATATATATTAAAAATAAAAAATAATATACATAAATATACATAATTATTTTGATCATCAATTTTTCATGAGCGTGCATATATATATATATATATATATATATATATATTATGTAAAATCTATTTTTATTTTTTATTATTCTTAATATATATATATATATTATTTGTGAGGAAGTGGGATCGATTAGGCATCTTAAGAAGAATATACATACAAAAGCATATACATGTGTGTTAGGTTATCCAGCAGGTCCCATTCACCATGCTAGCTACTAATTAATTTTATATCAAAATTAAATGACAACGATAAATTTAAATGGTCCAAAATCTACACCATTGGATCTTAGATTCTTAACAAGTTTTATCCTCAAATTTTTTCCTTATTTTTCTTAATTGTAAATATGATGATTATTTGTGTTATTTTCTTTTCTTTTCTTTTTAGAAAAAGAGATAATGCTAAATTTTATTGTATTACTATTTCTGCTTTTATGCCTGCTTGAATAATAAACTCAAATTTAATATAGACGGATTATGATTTATTATTGTTCTCTTGGAATATTGCTTTCAACCTTTTATATACATTTTATATATTTTCACTCAAACACTCGAAATATCTCCTAATATTCTACAAGGACGCAGGTTAGGTTTTTAGATATGTATGTAAGTTTTTAATCCATAATTTGTAAGTTATCTTATAAATGTTAATTTGTTGTAGATATACATAAGAATTTACAACAAATGATTTTCTTATACATATACATTAGAGTGGCAGTGGCTTATGTAGTTATTATGGTTTTGGTGGTTATATATATAGTTAATTAAAAGAATAATTCTCCGCATACAAGTATATTTTTATACAAGTCTTTACAAATCATTTATATTAACGCGCTTACTGCATGTTTTTCACTGCACTTTCTTCTTCTTCTTCTTCTTTTCTTTTGTTTCTTACCTTCTCTTTCTCCTTCTTCATTTACGTGTTTTTCTCTTTGTTTTAATTTCTTTCTTTATTATTCTCGATTTCCATTGTTTTTTGACATCAAGTTCTGAAATCGTTTTTGAAAAAGAAGAAGCAGTAAAAGATGAGGAGGAAAAAGAGAAAAAGTTCTGAATTATGCATAATATGTATTTCAATGAATTTTGGGTGTATTTCTTAAATCCTTTAGGTATAGTTTTGTAATCCTTTAGGTGTATTTTTGTAATCATTTGGGTGTATTTCTATAATCGTTTGGGTGTATTTCTGTAATCGTTTGGGTATATTTCTGAAGTTCCATTATCTTCAAATTTGACAAGAAACTCGTTTTCATGGAAGAAGAAGAAGAGTTGTTCATAATGCATGGTGAGTAGCGCGCTTTGAAAACAGAAATTGGTTGAATAACGTGCGTTTATTTACTCTTGAATGTGAGAGTGTAATGCATATGTTTTATTGAGCTTGTGCTAACTTATAAGACTTGTAAGACAAAAAGACTTGTATGTGTAATAGGCTTTAATTAAAAGGGACACTCTACTATATCGATTGAGTGATATAGAGAGAGAAAATAAATTTCTTTTATAGTTATTTTTTATTATTTTATTATTATTCAGGGTCCTATCTTTTTCAATTTCTCTTTCATCCCATAAAAAAAAATCTATAAATTTATATCTTTACCATATAATTCACCTCATTAAAATGGTGCGATGAAGACAAGAAGTTTGGTGTGATTTAATGTATTATGGGTTGAAATTGATAAATCAAATTAGATCAAAATATAAACGAGTTAAGGCAGCCATCAACGACAAAAGTGGCCATATCTTACAGGAAGTTTTGTCCTTTGTATATATTAAGTGTGTGACTAAACCTCTACATATAACATGGGCGACGCGTCTTATTGCCAACTTGATTAATATCTTCCAATTTTTATTTTATTTTATTTTTTTATGTGGTTTATGATATATAAGACACAATCTATACTATTAATTAACGACTTTAATTTTATAAATATACACATATAAAATATTTACACAATTTTCTAATTAAATCCTTATAAAATGAAGTGATTTTTATAATATATTAATTAGATTCATGTTCAAATATTAAAATTAAATTCTAATTAATAATATAAATTGTAATGAAAAGCATTTATTGTGTGAAAAATATTGAGAAGAATTAAAATAATAATTTAATTTTGCTGTATTAAAATATAAATAAATCTTAATTATACGTATAGTTACATGAATAAAAATAATTATTTTTTAAAAATGTTATATAAATAATCATAAAAAGGTTGATATAATTGAATAAATAACTATTTACTATATAATAGTTAAATATGAAGTATAGCAGAGAAGGAGTATAATGGGAAGAAAGAAAGAGACATAGGAATAAAAGATGGACAATGAGGAGTAGCAATGAGTAGAATAAAATAGAATTTTGATCTAATTTAAATTTTATTTATGGATTGAAAATTAAAAATTCAGTATAAATAATATAATTATTAAATGTTTGATTTTATATAAATTTTTTTACGTAAATTAATAACAAACACAAATAAAATTATTATAAGTCTATGAACATTTTATTTACTACAACAATACCATCACTAATCTATGAATACAAACACAACACTCAATACGAGCACGGGCACAAAGTGCCAACAAGGGGAGTAACTGGATAGGAGAGCGCCAGAGCACAAATTTTTGGTCGAGAATAATAGAGAGATGGAGTCTGAAGAGGAGAAATTAGGGCTGGCCACTAGCCACTAGGTGATGTGAGCGAAGAAATTAGGATTGTGTTATAAGTAGGTATTTATATAAGTGTAGTCTATGGTGGCCACAAGTTTTGGTGTCTATGGTAGCTATAGATTTTATAAAATAATATTTTTAATCAAATAAAATAAAAGATTGAAGCACGTTTTAGTTTTATTAATAAATAATGACATGTTTATGAGTGTAAATAAAAGAAAAAAATTAGATTATTTATCATATTTTTTGACAAAAAATGATCTATCGTTTTTTCTCGTCGTCGAAAATGAAATCGCTACCAATGCCCAAAATTTAAAAAATGATAGTATCTAAAAATACTTACATTGCATTAATTTTTTTTCTCACGTTAATAAATAATTATTTATATCTTTTATTTTTAATTAAAATAATCATTTTATTCTGCAATAAAAATTTTGAAGTCTAAAATTACTATTATTAATTAAATTTTAATATTAGTAAAGTGAAATTTAAAATTATTAATTACAAAAAAAGTATAAGTAGATAATAAAAGTATTAATGCAATGTAAGTATTTTTAGATACTATCATTTTTTAAATTTTGGACATTGGTAGCAACTTCATATCCGACGACGAGAGAAAATGATAGATAATTTTTTTTGTCAAAAAATATGATAAATGGTCTAATTTTTTCTTTTATTTACACTCATAAACATGTCATTATTTATTAATAGAACTGAATCGTGTTTCAATTTTTTATTTTATTTAATTAAAAATATTATTTTGTAAAGTTTTAGCCATCATAGACACCAAAATTTATAGCCACCATAAACTACACCATTTATATATCACTAAATATAATTAAGTTTTATATAAATAAAAATATTAAATTATTAAATAATAATTTTAATTCAGTAATTAATTTTATATATATATATATATAAAGTGCGCATTAATTAAGTAAAGTTAGATTCAAAATCTCACCACAACGAATTAAATTGATAATTTTACTCGGTCAAATTAAATATCCACAAATAGAACATATATTGCCACCACTAGCAATAACATTTGGTTGGAGGTGGTTTATAAAGACTCCCAAATACCAAGTACGTAGTTACAATGACAACAATTATAAACAAAATAAAATTCCAACTATTATTTTTATCCGTAATAATATTATAGAAATATAAATATTTTAAAATTATATTGGTTTTAATATTATAAATTATGACACAAAAAATTTATAATATTAAATTATTTTTATAAAAAAATTATAAAAGACTAAAATTTCTATTAGTTAAAAAGATTAGGATCTCTGTAGAATAAAAATTAAATAATAAATTTTTAGTTATTATTTTCATATGAAATAATTTAATTTTTTACTAATAATTAATTTTAACATTTGTTATTTAAAATTTAAAAAAAATTAGCGTGTATACTTTTATATTTGATTAGATGTTAACTCTGTTTCACAAATAAAAATAATTAATTCTTGTGTTTGTTATTTAAAAATAATATATTTTTCTCTCTCTATATATAAAAATATAATTAGATATTAGTATAAAAAATATATATTGATAGTTATAAAATTAACTCAAATTATTTTTTTAACAATTGAATCTTAATTCTAACTTTTAATTACAATATTAGTATTTTTGTAAATTATATGTAATAAATATTTGAGAAAAAAATATAAATTAAAAAGATAAGCAGTAAAAATTTAAAATTAAATAAAAATATGTATCTAATAATATTTTTTATTTAAATTATATTATGCTGTTAATTTTATTTTTTGTAGAACAGAAAGATAGAAAAAAATAGAACATAAAAGAAAAGAGAGAGAAAGATAAAGAAAAAGAATGAGAGAAAGAGTTTATTAATTTTAGAAATAAAAAAAATTATTTTAATTATAATAAAAAAATCTGGTGACACATTTTAATTTGTCAAATTATTAGTATAAAATATAAATTATAAATTATATATAGAATATAGAATGGGAAGAATAAAAAGAAATAAAAAAAAGAGATAGATAAAAGAATGTAAAAAAGATGTTTATTAATTTTAGAGAAGAATATTTTCTCTAAATTTTAATAAGAAAATGTCATGTGACACATTTTAGTTATTAAATTAGTTACAAATATATAAATATAATATATAATATAGTTATATTTTAATTTTAATTTAATTTAAATATAATTAGAGAATATTATATTATATATTTTAATTATTAAATTTGTAATTAATCATTGATAATGATATATAAGAGAGATAGAATAAGTAAAAAAATAAAAAAGATAGAAAAAGAAAAAAGAGGAAAAATATCTAATTTAAAAAAAATAATTTGATTTTAATTATAATAAAAAAATAATATATAATATATTTTAATTATAAAATTAATAATATATAATATAATAATGTACCTCGCGAATTACGTTTTAGTCCTCATAAATGATGTAAGTTAGGTAGCGTTTGTTTGTAGAGACACGACAGAACAAGACACTGAGACAAAGACAATAGGACAGAGACAAAGACAATAGGACAGAGATATTAAAAATTATGTTTTGTGTATCGTGTTTGGATACAATGGATAGGACACTAATGTAATGTTCAGTATTATGTTTGGATACACATGGACAATACTAAAATATTATATAAAATGACTAAAATAGCCATGTGATTCCAAATTTTTTAGTATAAACTAATTTAATAAATAATGAGAGTACGTAGGAGTACAAACAGTGGAAACTTGAAAAAAATATTTGAAGCAGTAAAAAATTTTAATAAAAAATTATATAATAATATTTATATTAAAATAAAATTTATAAATATAATTATTTTTTTAAATTTATTATTAATATGTAGGAATACATATGGTTAATATTAACAAAAAAAATCTGAGTTTGATTAATAAAAAATTTCATTTAGGTTAATAAGCTAAATTAATTTTAAATACAAAATCAGTCTTAAAAAAGATCCCTTTTTAAATGGAAAAAAATTAATTTTTGCACATAAAAATCTATTTTTATTTAGAAAATTAATTTTTTTATCTAAAATTTTATTTTTCTTTTCAAAAAATTAATTTTTTTAAATTATATAAAATCAATTACAATTTATAAATTATTTTTTAGCATTTTAAAATATCAATTTTACCTTTATAATATTTATCTTTTAAAAGTCCAGACTAATTGTTTTTGTTATTATTTTTATTACAAATCAAATAATATAATATAAGGTTAAAATGAGGTTGAAGTAAGAATGATAAGAAAAAAGAAATTATCCAGTACAATAAAAAATTTTATAAAAAGGAGAGAGTACCTGAGAAAAAAAGAGAAAGAAAAAGAACATAGAGATAGAAAAAGAGCATGGAGTAAAAAAAATACTTTTTGAGAACAACGCAAAATAGAAAAAATAAGAAGGGGTAACAGTGGAATAATAAAAAATAGCACCATGGACAACAAAGAAAAAAATTCATAAAAATAGTCTGTGTCCCTGTTCCAAATTCCGTGTCCATTATTGTCCTTTGTAAAAGAGTGGACACAAAAGTATAAAAAACTGTCCCGAGACAATATGTTCAGTATCCATGTCTTTGCTTCCAAACGCATTTTAAGAATGTGCTGTCCATATCTCCGTGTCCTGTCTCCGAAAACAAACGCTACCTTAAAGTAGAGAGATAAAAGAAAAAAAAAAGTGTGAAATAAAAATAGTATTAGTGAGTAACGTGAGAGGCAATCTTTGTCTTTTGATAGAGGAAGAAAGTTGAAAGGAATTGAGTTGGTCTCAAGTCACAGGCTCACAGCAGAGCAGAGCCAAGAGAGAGAAAAACACACGCCACCCACATATAACGGAAATTCCGCAATTCCGATGCAATAACACACACTGCATACTTTTCTGTTACTTCTAACTTCCCACCACCACTACTTCACGATCTCCATTTTCCTTTTCACTTTTTTTTTTATTTTTAATTTGAAATAAATTGACAGCTGTATCTAAAATGATTAGAGAATAGTGCGAGTCAGACGCAGTCAGAGACGAGGGATCGGAGTTGGTTGCTGCCTCAGCTTCAGCTATGGCAAGTACTAGTAGTGCCACTGCCACTGACGGAGATGCCGCCGCCGCCGGAGGAAGAATGGAAGGATGGTTGTATCTCATACGCTCCAACCGTATTGGACTCCAATTCTCACGGAAGCGATACTTCGTTCTCGACGGTAACAACCTCCGCAGCTTCAAATCTTCCGCCAACCAGGTTCGCTCCATAGGACCACTACTTTCTTAAGAGTTAATATCAATTTTTCAGTTCCTTTCATTCGTATTAAGTTATTCTCGATTTTGTTATGCTATTGAACTGAATGATTTCATGAATCTATTTTATTCATTTATTTGTTAGTTCCTGAATGCTGACGTAAGCCTTTTTCTATATATGAACATTTATATTGTTTTTGTATTGGCAGGATCCCGTTAGAAGTGCTATTGTAGATTCCTGCATTCGTGTGATGGATAACGGGAGGGAGAGCATTAACAGAAAAGTATGTGTGCTCCTTTAATTTGTTTTGAGGCCTTCGATTTTAATTTGTGTTCAAAACCACCGGAATGCTGATTTTGTTTGTTTGCACGTGTTGTTGCAGGTGTTCTTCATGTTCACACTGTATAATTCTTCAAATCACAATGATCGATTAAAGGTGAGGTCGTTATTTTGGTTTTCAGGTACGACTTCTTGTTTGATGTTTC